>NW_011361556.1:0-4780 GCF_000735185.1 Notothenia coriiceps
AAGAAAGATCAGGGGGGGAGGGGGGGAGAGAGCTGTTGTTGATGGGCCATTAGTTGTGTAAATACACAGCTGAGAGCTGCCGTTTCATTCAGACTGTTTAAAAAACGGTAACAACGGACTATTTTTCTTAGCAGATGCATGTCAATTTAAATCAATACATACAACCATTTTTTTAAATCAATAAAAACATTTTCTAAATCCATAAAAGCATTTAAATTAATATTGGGAGTCATGTCGTTACTTTGTTGAGAATGTGGCCATGTAATAAGCGGGATAATTTGCAGCGACTTGTTCCTTATGGGGAAAATAACACCCTTCATGCAGATGAGGATCCCTCCGCTACGCTTTGGGATCCTGATCGACCGACGAAGCTCCATTAAAATATACATATTTTTGGTGAATTACTGAGTTTAGGCACGTTAATAACGTTTTAATGAAGTTGAATACAGTATATTCATATGTGTCAGTGATATTCAGGCGAACATAAACATAAATGATCTTGGTGAAGATGATGATTAAATTAGGATTAAAAATCGAGAGCCGGGCTGCATTTCCTCCCGTTCGTTTTTTTCGAATAACAACATTATTTTGTTAAATAACAACATGGTGATGTTTTGTAAATGATTACATGTCTCTTATTTAGCACAGTAGTATGATATCCGTGACATATGGATCTTAACAAAGTTCCGCTGTACATCCAGCATACTGTATCTCACTTTATTTCACATGAGCTCCAGTGTGGAACCCCACTGCACCCCCTGGTGGATCAATGATCCATTGCAGCTGGCTTCATTATAATTACATTTATCTATCACGGGGGCGGTCTCAAGTCAAGCTGGAGGTTTTCCCTTGAGCGAGGGCAGATCACGTACCAATCACGGCCCTCGCGTTTCAAACTGTCTGAAATGAATCGCTACATCTGTATGAGTGAAACCCACTTGGATTTAGCGATGAGGGTCTTGATCCGCTCAAGTTTCTTCTGCTTCTCCCTCTGCTCCTCGGGGCTTAGCGGGGGGCTGTCCTCCACATCCAGGTAGCGCTCCGGGATCAGAACCTTGTCAGGAGTCAGAAGCTAAAAAAGGTAATCTAATTAAATATGGATCCACACACATATAGCCTACATGCACATATAAACACAAAATATTACATCTAATTATATTTTATCAAAAAATTAGAAAAATAAGATTGTTTTTGAATTAAGAAATGATGTATCAACACATCTCCTCTTGAGCTACGACCCAATGTTCAGCTAGAATAGGCCGACACAAGAACAACAACAGCTGAAATCATTCCTATATACAGCTCTGGAAAACTTAAGAGACACCACTGCAAAATGATCAGTTTCTCTGGTTTTACTTATTATAAGTATGTGTTTGAGTAAAATAAATATATTTGTATTTTATTCTCTAAACTACTGACAACATTTATTTTTGTTGGAATTCAACAGACACTGGAATGGAACGGCTGCCATCCATGTAGAGATTGAGATTTAAGAAAATGTGGAGAAAAATCGTCAAGTATTGTGTTGTAAAATACTTTTGCCAACACTGTTGATCATCTGTGTTTTTGTATGCTCAAACACCCCGTGGTCTGTGCCATTATCATAGAATGGAAAGCAGGGAACTAGGACAACTTTCAGGATCAGCAACATTTCTAGTATGAGCATTGTGTCTTTTATTGAACAACTAGATACTTTTTTAAAGGATAGTTTTTGTGATTTGTTTCTTAATTGTTGTTTTTCCTAATCCTCAGCAGGGGTCTCATGATGCATGCAGTATATTCAGGTTTACGAAAAAGTGCCTTAGTCTGTGGGGACTTGGTCTTGGAGATGAAGGGTCGCCTGTTCACATCACTGGAGACGTGCCCTTGAAGAAGGCACCAAACCCCCAGCTGCGCCCTGGAGTCGGACCGACTGGCTGCCTCCCGCTCTGGACCTCCCCAAAATGCACGTGCACGTGTGCACCTGTGTGTGTTTGTACCTTGTATCTGTATAACAAAAAAGTGTGTGTGTGTGTTTCTTCTTATCTATATTCCCATCTCTGGGTTCTACCTAAAACTAGCCACAATGCATTGGCACTCGTGTAGCAGAGTAAGGCGGCAGCCATTTATGTCTCAGTCTTTCATGTAGTCTATGATGTTTACTGAGAGCATAGATTTGTTTTCCCTGACTTGATGACTCCTAACAGGCAACATACAGTAAGTACCCAAATAAAACAGCATTAATCATGGAAAGTGCTGACAGTGCAGCGTATTTTAACAGCTATTATTTATTTTTGTTTGTAAAACCTTCTAAATAAATAATAAGTTGTTGACTGTACATTTTTAAATGTTGCTGAAGCAGAAGTATGAGTCTGGCCCAGTTAAATACACTGACTACATGCACCTAGTTACATTCCACATTACATTACATCAGAGTAAACACAACGTTCATTTGGCAAAGGGTAGCTGGTGGGGGCCCCTCACCACCCTGCTGATGTCCAGGTGGTACGGCTGCCTCAGGCGAGCGATTTCCTCCCGAGGAGACTCCAGACCCTGACCTCGCACTGCCAACTCCAGGTCATTAATGTCAATCTCATGAGCTGTCAGCCGCCTTCGAATCTGTCACACACACACACACACACACACACACACACACACACACACACACACACACACACACACACACACACACACACACACACACACACACACACACACACACACACACACACACACACACAATTACAAATAGCAGCTGTGGCTCAGGAGGTAGATGGTCAACCGCAAACCGGAAGCCTGTGGTTCGATCCTGAACCCTGCTGTCAACATGTCGATGTATGGCAGCCTCTTTCTCTTTGAATGTGTGAATACTGATTTGTAAATTGTAAAGACTGGAAAAGTGCTATATTAATGCAGTCAATACACCATAAATGAGTAATGCTGTTACCTCTGAAACGCAGGGTGTCAGCAGGGTGTAACACATGACGCTATTAATATTTGTATCTGTTCATTTCATATGCGATAAATAAATGCTGTCCATTTTCAGTCAAGTTTCATGCTGTCATGCACAAACAATTTGATATGAGTAAACACCTTAGTGTTTGCTCCGTATGGATGTTGTGTACAAACAATTAGCCAAATAACTTTGATTCGTTAAAAACATGTCTTGTTCTCATAATTAAAAGACATGTGGTTAACACAATTGTACATGTAGGACTACAATACCCACCTGGAAGCACCTGTTAGGTTTTTCCTTTCTGACAATCAGTGTTTTAATGCTTGACAGGATAATCAGATGTAGATCGTACCACTTTGTAGTTGGCTGGAGACTGGCCTCCAGAGAGGATCAGACTCCTCCTCTTGTCCCTCACAGAGCTGCTTTGGTTTCGTCGGATTCGCTCATTCTGCTCCTCCACACTCATTTTGGACTTGAGCTCTGCAGGAAACACAGCGCTCTTTGGACGTTCCTGTGAAAAAGATGTGGCATGCAAACACACTTCAGTTCAGGCAAAATTTCCGTCGTTGTCCTAATGGCATTTTCTGGTAACTTTAAAAATATTTGGCCCTTCAATAGTACTAGCTAGAAAGCAACTAAGATGGACAGAGAGCATGAGGTTCAGGTCCTATTAACATAATGCTGCACACTGTTAAAAACATGGCTTACAAATATGAGGTCATTAAGTTTAGAAAACCCGTTAATAGGAGAGGAAGAAAGAATACTGATAAAACGGCAGATATTTTACCAGGACCTTCATGACATTCTTTGACTTGTTGTAGATGCTCTATCATAAGAATAATATCCCCAATGTCTAAATATCAACTTCTCAACCCCTGAGCAACTTAGCATGTGTTGTGATGTTATTTCTATCATGCTGGTTGTTGGTTTTATTCACAATGCTGTAAGACTGTTTCCATTTTGAACATATCTTATGTTAACATAACAACAAAATATTTGAGTTCAAGCTATCAAAAGTTATCTGCTGTTATCAGAAAATAGTAGGGATGTAACGATACCAAAAACTCACGGTACGATAATATCGCGATAACAAGTCCACGGTACGGTATTTATCGCGATATTGAATAATAAAGGAAAAAAAAAAATTCAATTTTTTCTTTTCAATAAAATATTTTTTTACTCGGAAAATGTTTCTTTATTACATAATACATCTGATTTGTATAGCATTTTAGTAGGATAGCAGTATTTTAAAGTGTCAAAAACAAAGTGACAGTAACAGACTGGAACAAGAAAACCAGTGTTTTTGTACCTACTAGTACTACCAAACAAAGCAGGCATTTTCTTTGTGCCACTGCATCTCACAAATAAACAAGGACATTTAATAATCAGACCCTGCAATAAAATAAATCAAGTTTCACTTTAGTTTTTCAAGTAACTCAACTCAAACTCACTAGTCACTCACTCAGCATCATCAGACAGGTTTTTAGGAATATGAGAATGTCCACATTTCCAGGTATTTATAAGCTGGGATGTTTGGGCATTTACAATATCCCCTGCTCTGGAAAAAACTCTCTCGCTTGGTACTGATGTTGCTGGGACAGCAGTGGTCGCGTTAACCGAATTTTTATTTAACAATGACGGAAAAATCTGAAAGCAGTCTGTCATTTTGACAGATTAGAACAAACTCGGAACAGCGCCAACGTTTCCCCGCAGCGAGGCTCTGGTGTTATGCCGTGTTATGCATGCCCTCCAAAAGGAAATGATATAGTTTCCAAACCGTACTTTGCCGTACAGATCAATACATGTCTGGGAGGTTTTGCTTTACGCTGTGCGCGCTCCCGCGAG
>NW_011361557.1:0-1540 GCF_000735185.1 Notothenia coriiceps
TCTGTGTCAAACCAACTATTGACAAACTTTCTGCGCAAAAAAAACCCAAAATGAAGTTAAAAGCTTCACATATGAAATAATCTCTATTTTTTCAGCAAATGCCGTCAACAGACATGCAGAGACGCCCCTCCTGATGGAGCTATAGGTAGAAGCAGGTCACCTACCCAGGCACTTGTAGAGGCCCTGGCTGATCCAGGCCAGGATCGCCAGAGTTATGAGGTCACCAAAACTGGCGGCGATGGGGGTGGCCACGTTGTCTGGGTTGATGCCCGTCTTCTTGGAACCCACAATGACCCCGACCATGATGAAACCTGAACACAACAACAGTGGGGACTTTCAGAAGAAGAGCAAACTCAAGACCAACTTGAAACTGAATTTTATATTTATTTTATTGTAATTTTAGTCATTTATGTATTATTATTATTTTGTATAAGTATGTACAAATATATATTTGTTGGTATTAAGTGTACTTTTTAATCACAAAGCTATGTGTTACTCTGATTATTACCTGGAAAGGGAGAGCTAGTATTGTTTGTATTTGTAAATTGTGTATGTGTTTGGTTTGTGAAGCACTTTGAGTTACCTTAGTGCAGTGTTTCTCAAACCTTTTCATACCAAGGACCACTTAACCAATAAAGAAAAACTCACGGACCACCTAACTTCACAAATATCCCAAATCACATCGTTTTTCTAGAACAGATTACAAATCGCCTGAAAATGGTACAAACAAGTGGCAACATGTGTGACGGAGGTGTTGCGCTGGGCTATATCATACCCCCCCCCCCGTTGACAGGGGGTCGCCAGTCTCTGTCACTGTTATTTTGGGGGTCGCGGGCTGAAAAGTCTGGGAACCCCTGCATTAGGGGACCTTTAAACTACGTGCAGTATCACTTCTGAAAAATGTCTGAAACGGATTCAAACCCTTTCTCTCTCAGGCTTTGTGGTCGGATCTTCTGCTACTACTGCAGCAACAACTTTGTGCTGACTAAGCACAGCGGGAAGAAGGAGCGCTGCTGCAGAGACTGCTACAACCAGCACAGCGCGGTGGTGGAGAGGTTCACAGAGGCGGAGCTGAGTCCTTCAGACACTCAGCCCCCCCCACCCTTAGCTGGACCCCAGCCCCCTCCAGAACCAGCCCCGTATAAACCCACTCCCAGGGTCACAGGTGAGAGGCAAGCTGGGGAGAAAACACATGCTAAGCTGACAACTGCACACTTAGCTCAAAGGTAGCACCCACAATGTGTGTTGCTGCGGTTCTCAGGTCGTGTCTTGTCAGTTAACTGGGAAGCAGAAGTGAGAAGACTAACTTCTTCATAAAGAGGAACAAGGACAGAAGTATAAGCCGTAGGATTCTTGTTTAGTTCGCAAAACGGGAAGATGGCGACATTTCAATTCTGACAGGAGGCTATTTAACTTTCATTCTAAATAAAGGAAAGCTGCAAAATGTTACAGTACATGTATGTGTAAGGCTCCATTATCAGACGTTCCTTTAGGATGGTTTAAAGGTCACCTACAGTATTATGCAAAATCCACTTTCTCA
>NW_011361558.1:0-1408 GCF_000735185.1 Notothenia coriiceps
GTGTGTGTGTGTGTGTGTGTGTGTGTGTGTGTGTGTGTGTGTGTGTGTGTGTGTGTGTGTGTGTGTGTGACATTTGACAGTTTATTGAAACTTATTTTTACTCATGTTTAACTCTGTGTATATGTGCGTGTGCTGTCTCCACATAGTGTGCAATTATTTTTGTTTTTCTTCGTCCAATCTCTTCCTGTTTTTTCCTATTTTGCTCAGGAAACGATACCACTTTTCATTACTGATGTAAATGACAACTTTGTAGTTCACTTTATTGACGTTTTCAAATTATAAATTGCAGAAAACACAAAAGAATATCTGTAAATATTCCCGACCCAATGGCAACGCACAGCCTTTACCCCAAAACACCTAAATAACTTGCATTAAAAGGGATTTTGGACACTTTTCTACTGATAGCTGGATTGTTTTGAATCTGAAAATGCCGCGTCTACATGCTTCTACATGCTCCTACATGTCCAAACTGCAATAAAAAACAGCTGAATCTCTTCTTTTGTAAATTATTTTCGTCAGGGAACAATAATGAAGTAAATTACAGCCAATCTGGTCTAATTGACAACTTTTCAAAAGACAGAAAACACCTTCAAAATGTCAGTAAATTACGACAGGGTGAGAAATGAAGGCTGTGAAGTTGGTCAATGTTGAGCCAATTGTTTTATTGTGTATTGATCATTACAGTGCAGTACACATTATGGGTTTTCCTATGTTGCTTTTGCTTAAGAGTTGTGTAAAAACAGTAAAAGGGGAAATGAAACTGAGCTTCCTGTAGTTTGAATGTCATGTAGTTTGAATGTCCCTGAAGATATAATATGATAAAGTGGTCTCAGGTGTTTTTAACGTGACGTCTGTCCTCTTCAGAGCGCTGTGTGTGTCAGACTGACCTTGAAGTAATCTCCTCTCTGTTTCACATTAACCTGCTGCCTTGCTCAGAGACTCACAGATGAACATCCTCCAGGAAATATGTATTGATTCTCTGGAGCTTTACCGTACAAGTACATTTGAAATTGATTGAATAGTTGTTTAAGTAATTTAAGCTAAAGCTCTGCACATTTTTGGGCTTGAAAATGTGAGAATTTTTCTTATTATTATTGTTGTAGTTCTTCCTCTTGTAGTTCTTGTTGTTGTAGTTATTATTCTTGTAGTTCCTATTCTTGTAGTTCTTGTTCTTGTAGTTCTTGTTCTTGTAGTTATTATTCTTGTAGTTCTTGTTCTTGTAGTTCTTGTTCTTGTAGTTCTTATTCTTGTAGTTCTTGTTCTTGTAGTTCTTGTTCTTGTAGTCCTTGTTCTTGTAGTTCTTGTTCTTGTAGTTCTTGTTCTTGTAGTTCTTATTCTTGTAGTTCTTGTTCTTGTAGTTCTTGTTCTTGTAGTTCTTGTTCTTGTAGTTCTTTTTAGAGTTAGTTCT
>NW_011361559.1:0-4170 GCF_000735185.1 Notothenia coriiceps
CCAAACGATAGCTGGGGATTCTGGCTAGTGTAGTGTCTTCGGAAACTGTAGTGTCTAAACTCCGAAAAAACTATTTGTTTCTCTGAATCGAAGGTTAAAAACACAAAAGCATTGTACAAATTTAAACCAATCAATATTGTGTAATTAACAAGGATACACTGATGTTTTTTAGTGGATGAGTAATGCAGATATCACTGTGTAATCATTTGACAGTGAGGGGAATATATCCGGTTTTATTAGGAAAACTTTGAGACCGGAAAAACTGTTTTCACCCCATGAGGGTTGACGCTAACTTTACATGGAAGCTGCATACACGTCATCCTGGCGAGACCTCAAATTATCTTCGTAATATCTATCAAACTATAGATCCTACACATCGACTGGACGTGGATTCTAAGAGTACAATATACACTTCTCGCCAGAAATCGAATCAAAAAGCATTTTAATGGCCAAACTATTCCACAATTTAGGATTTTCCAGAGAGGGTTATTTGTGAATAAACGTCCCTCCGGAGCGTTTGCAATGAACGGGCCGGGAGCATGTTGTTTCTTACACGACCACTAGAGCCCCTCTAGTAGTCGTGTAAGAAACGACATACACTTTAAAACATGTCTCTGGGTCGTAATAAGGGCATGAACAATCAGCCTATATGGTCGTTTTTTGTAGGAGGACAGGCTGGAAAAACATTGTTGTAAGACTGAAGAGTTGGGGCTGATGGCCTTTATCGGGGTCATTACTCTACATCCTCGACCAGTCTGCTGCAGAGGCACCACCAATGACCTCCCCTCACTGCCCAGGTCTCCCACAGCTCGTAAAGAGGCCATCAACGATGAGATAGCAAGATATTCATGAAGATAAGAGGACCATTGGCTTTGATTGAGTAAAAGTATTTCAGAACAGAAAGACGATGCATTGCGACAAAGGTGAAGACTTCGCTGCAGTTTTCATGTTCAGACTTGACTCTGGTGCATGTGCTTCAAGCAGGCTGCAGATCTATAGAAGTGAACATAAGTGATTATATTCTGCTTTCAGGTGATTCAGTCTTTGTACATACATGAAAAATATAATAGCAACACCCGCGCGCGCACAACCACACACACACACACACACAGACTTGTACTGATCTGGTGATCTCCTCGCTGCTAAAGCTATGACTTGAGAAGTTTGGACATACATTGTCTGTTGAGACTCATTGATATTCTTCAACTCAAGCTGAATCTAAGATGTGTTTCTCTCTATGTGTTCTATTATACAAAAAAGAGATCTATTCCACAATATACAAACTTCATGATGGACAAAGGTCTCTGGGCAAGAACAACATAATTGCGCCCCTGATTACGGTGCCATCCTATATTAATCTCGCCTTTCTCTATCCTCCCTCTTTCCTTCTTTCCTCGACATTATACAGCCCTACAGCAGTGAGTGGCAATTCATCCAGCCCTGCTTTCATCCTTCAAAGCCCTTACCCTCTTCAAACCTGTGCAGAGAACAACTGAATATGTTTTTTCATTCATAAATAGTGCACACCTATAAATAGGAATAGGAGTAAACACACACACACATGTACACAACCCAACCACACTGGGATGGACTCTGCAAGGTATTGGTGATTAAAAACATTAAATGTTCAAAAGATTTCGGGGGAAAAGGGGAACATATTTAAAACAACAGGGAGTTTGATTGCTTGAAGCAATAATCTCAAATAATAATGAAAAGCTTTGAATTATAAAAAGCGGATGACTTGGGAGGAGGAGAATTCATATTCAACTGCAATTCTCTCCTGCTCCAGTCACACACACACACACACACACACACACACACACACACACACACACACACACACACACACACACACACACACACACACAGGATCTGTTCCTTTAGCAGCATGGAGGTGAGATGGTTCTGCAGGGCATTTCCACATAGAAGGGAGCTCGGGAAAAGTGTGTGTAAAACTGAGAGGGAGAGAATGAGGACAGACACTCTGCAGTGCAGCGCTGTGATTTGATCTCTTCTCTCTCTGGGTCTTTTTCTGTGTGGCTAAACTGCTTTCTGTCCACAAGAAGACATCGAAAACAGCTGGCACTTTTTAAACTGAATGTCAGTCCGTTCAAATCCTACTGTAGAATTAGTGCAAGAACTAAGAGAGAGAAAAAGAACCCAGAACATGGTATATTGTTGCATTAAAGGGAGTGTGTTCTGGCTTAAAGGTCAATGTAAAGGTTATGCAGGTGCTCGATCCTTACTCTCGTTTGAAATGATTCAGGTTTCTTCAGTGTGGAGTAGAGCTGGACAAATGCAGGGGCTAAAACATAGGTAACCATGACAACCACTACGCACCCACGTAAGCACTGCCTTTAGCCGTCCTCCACAGTTACTTTGTATTCAGCAGCAGTACACACTCAGGGGAGCTGTCCAGAGCTCAGCTAGCCTCTACCCATTTCAGCTGGAGGAAATCAGGGAATTCCTGAATGTAATCATCATGTGATTAAAAAAGCAGCAGTAACCAAACCCCTGCATAGCAACAGGAAATATAGATATACACTTGGGGAGCTGACACTGGGTGTAGACACCCAAGAGCCCTTCACTGAGACTAAACGCCATATAAACTTAAGTATATCAAAGCGTCATCGTTTTTATTGTCAGACTTTTACCAGTATAGTAGTGAAATACGGCAGACCAAGAGGTGTCAGTGACTCTGCTTTAATGCTATAATGAATCAGATTACTCTTTAATTATTGGCTTTGTTCTAACTCTTTCAGGCAGCTTCATGATAAAGACTTGTTTCAGTTCTTTAACTTTCAGTTAAACAGCTTTTCAAAGGGATTAGCACCCTGCAGGTGAGCTGAACCTTTGGGCTTTCATAAAGAGTGGTGCAGTGATGACGTATTTTTGAAGGCTGATGTAGAAGTAAGCATCGGAAAAAGATCCCATAACTTGAAGGCAACGTCTGCTTAAATGGGTAATGTTTTTGCATGATGGCTTTAAGCCGTTTTTAGCATGCACCGTTAAAATACACATAGGAGTTTCAGACATTGGGGTATTTACTGACATATTTTATGTTGGAGAACAAAAGTGAAAATCTCTTCAGTTTGTGTTAGCCACAGAATAATTTCCAACCTCTAACTAAAAAAGCATTCAGAAAACCGTTGACTTGCAGACAAGGGAACAAGAAGTGGATGAATGCAAATTAATTTCCAGGTTTTAGGGCTTGATATTCACCAATCTATTGTGAACCCTAACCCTACAACTTGTTTGCTCACCAAATAGGGCTGGTGTTATACTCTAAACCAGTGGTTCCCAACCTGGGGGTCGCCAAAGATCGCGGGGGGGGCCCCAGGCCTCAGATGATTTGAGGCCTAATATCATATTTAGAATTTAAAAAAAGTACATATCATTTTTTTTTTACATATCATTTTTTTTACATATTGTAACGCAATACATGATTGTCGCTAAAAGCCTTGTCTCTACATTACAATAAAATATAGAAATTAATTGATTAAAATAAAAATTCTAAAAATTCATCTGATACTCCTCCGATTCGCGCCAACATTGACGTTACTGTGTCAGCTTTCATAATAATAACAGTTTGCTGCGCTTGCTAGCTAGCGACCGACTTCATAAGGTGAATATTTTTGTCTAAAAATGTCTGAAAAACGTAAAGGAGATGACAGCTCATCTGCAATCAAAAAGAAAATGAGGACCTACCTAGAGAGCTATCTTAACTTTGGTTTCATGGAGGGAACGGACAAAACCCGCCCAGAGTGTGTGATATGCAGAGAGAAGCTAGCCAACGAAAGCATGAAACCCAGCAAAATGAAGAGACACCAACAGACCATGCACCCAGAAACAGTCGGGCGTGATCGGGACTTTTTCATAAAGAAACAACACCTTGCAAAGGCAAACAAGCCAATGGATATTAGAACAGCGTTTGTTAGGGCTGGCAGCGATGCACAGAAGGCCACGAGGCCTCTTTCGAATGTGCACTTTTAATAGCAAAGGCAAAGAAACCGCACAACATGGCCGAGCAGCTCATAAAGCCAGCTTGCATTTAGATGGTTGAGAAACTGTGCGGCCCGCAGGTGGCGGAGAAGCTAAAAACTGTACCACTGTCAAACAATACGGTGAAAGACAGAATTGACAAGATGGCAAGTAACTGCGAGCTGCAGC
>NW_011361560.1:0-4406 GCF_000735185.1 Notothenia coriiceps
ACCTTCACGGAGTGCGTCGAGGCGCAAGCTGTCATCCAAAGAACAGGAGGGCTTAGCTAGCGCCTCGCTGCAATCTTTAAAGGTCGTTTTCTCAAAATGAGTTTTTTCTCCTACTCTGAGTTCGAAATGTCAACTTCAGTAGCACGTAGACACACCAAACCTTCCAGTTATATTCCTATCAATATTATGAAGGCTTTTACAGAAGGGTTTGTTCATATATCATTCATAGCCTGAATTATACAACATTGTATACCTAAAAACATGGCAAAAATTGATATTTTAGGGCTGTTGACAGTATTTTCTGATTTATGGAGTGATAAAAAGAGATATCCAAAATCCCTTTTGTAAAAGCCTTAGATACTAATATGACTACAAAATGAAACAAGAATTTTTAACCTGGCTTTATCCAAAGTTCAGATTTCGATTCCTGAAATGTGTTAAAATATGCACATATTTGATGAGATAATGGCTAATTTGCATATTTAAACATGCTATTTCAGAAAACTTGTAATACAAAAGACAATTGCCTTATTGTAAGTAATTAACTGGAGAAATTTCTAGCTGATACCTTTAAGTTAAAAAAATTACCCTATTCACCTGGGGTGTCTCGCCTTAAGTCAAAGACTCTTGAAAACATCTTATTTTCAGTTGTAGGCCCTACCTCAGATGAAACGTTTTTTTTTTACATTTTATTGGAAATTCACCAACTGACATCAGAAAAAACTGAAACTTTGGAGAATTTTTAATTCCTGATTTTGGTCAAATATAGCTCAAAATAGGTTTCCCCAGCTAATTACAAGATCTGTTTTATCTAAATATACAATTTTATTTCAATAAATCTTAGCAAGCAAATGTCCAGCTATTCTATTGGCAGATTTCTTTACACACCTTGTTTTCATAATTTTTTTACCAGTTTTTTCACAGCATTTTTTCCAGTGACAGCATTTCATTTGACATTCTATCTTTAGCTAAACTATTAGTTACAAAAATACAACAAACAACAAAATATTCATTTTAAAGTCACTTTGCACTTCAGGAAGGTATTGTGAAGATACTTTGACGAGAACCGCCTCCATAGGACGGTCTGTTTTTCAATGTTCTTTTGGAATGAGCAGAATGATGTAATTGACCAATCGGTGCCTCTTACTCATTCTCTAATTTAAATATGCCTGCCTGTGAACACTGTACAAGTAAACATGATTAAACAGCACTATCCCTTGGAGAGTTTCCATCATTGTATTTACTAACACAATATATTTGGATTTCATTTTGAGTCAATCATTGTTATCTGATCATCGTGTTATTATGTTCATTAGCATTTTCCTTCTTTATTTTTGTGCTGCTACATTGTGACATGTTGTTCTCATTCGTATATTTTATGATCTGACAGATAATACATTTCATTAGGGTGTAAGTATACATCGTACATAACATAAAATATACAGTATCTGTGACCATGACAACAAAGAATGAGTTAATGACTCATTCTGAGTTGTGTTTGACAGAATGTGTGCAAATAAAAGGGAATGAAACCATACGCAGGACTTTGAGAGCTCTTTTAAAACCCTTTCTCTGTGTTGGAGTTCTAATATCTCAATATACTGTCTCACAGGCATCGTTTTGGGCGTGGTTCTGAAGACATTTGTCCCCATGTCAAACCTCACCATAGACTACCTCGGATTCCCTGGAGAGGTTTTCATGCGGGTTCTTCAGATGGTCACCATTCCTCTAATGGTGACAAGTGTCATAACAGGTGGGTCATTCTGGATCTGTCATGTAATAATAACAATATACATATCCAGACTAACTATTTGACTGTTGCTCTACTTTTCATGACACTTCAGCAGTGCATACATAAACTAATAAAACAACTATTATATATTGGTATAGGTGAAGATGGTAAAATACAAAGTCATTAAAAGTAACTCTACTTTTACCACGTGATGAACACATTAATGCAGCAATAATTATATTCCACTCATTTATTATATAGGATACACATAAGTATTTTTACTTTTGGTATTTTAGTATATTTGAATGCCAATACTTTTATACTTAAGACTTTAAATGCAGGAGTTTTACTTGTAAAGCACTGCTTTAACACTGTTGTATTTCTACTTTTACTCAAGTAAAATATCTGAGGATGACGAGTGATGAGAACAGTCAGAAATAATTGTATTAATGCTGATGTTTTGATTTTTAAAAGGAGTCTGTAGTATGAGTGCTGGCTCCTCCAGAAAAATCTCTATCCGAGCAGCAGTATACTTCATCTCAACTACGCTGGTGGCCGTGACGATAGGTAAGGGAAATACAAAACTTAGAATATAAACTCATTTAGTTTCGGCACACCTAGTGAAAACTTCACTCAGAGCAGCCAACAATGAAAAAACTGAAACATTGACCTTAAAGGTCCCATGTCATGGCCATTTCTACTGATCATAATTACATTGTTGAGGTCTACTAGAATAGATTTAAATTGTGCAATTTTCCAAACTCACATTGGTTTCTCATACAGCATCTCTGTATAGTATGTGTATTCACTCTCTGTCCTAAACGGCTTGTTGGAGCTCCTGCCCCCCCCCCCACCCCCTCCCTATGAGCCCACTGTGCTCTGATTGGTCGGCTCGCCCACTCTATTCTGATGAATCCACCACCGTCACAGCTGAACATCAGTGATTATGTTTTGCAATGGCGTTAACAACCAGAAAATGACACCAGTAAAGACAAACAGATGAGAATGCTGCGTGGGGTCTGGGTGCCGTGTTGGCGGGACGTTGCGGGGCTCGCTGCTCCGCCCTTTGGGGCTCGAGGAGCGGACAGTGTGAGCTGGATTACTGGTGTCGTTTCCTGGTTGCTGCGTGGGGTCTGCGAGACAGCGAGACACCGCGAAACTCAGGAAATCCGCGGCCCCGCGATTGAGAAAAGATAAGGCTGAGCGTGTGTGTGTGAGGAGCTCCACGGATTGGTCCATTTGGACCTATGGTCAAGTCACCATACTCAGGAAGCAAACAATGGAAAAAGAGAAATCTCCAACGAGGCGTTCTGGGGCAGCATAGACAGGTCTTCTCTGTGTTAGAGTTTTACTCGCTACAGGGTGTACTTTGAGGGTTTTTGACTCTGCAGACCGTTGCCAAATTGAAACAGCAACTGCTTTCTGAAACAGATTCAGCTGAAACGGAACTCCGAAGTTATTGAAGGTATGCAGGATTTACTGCAACACTGTGAAATTACACTGCAATGGCTTTAGCAAACACATTGTAGTAACAGTTCAAAGTGTTTATTAGCACTCTCTGTCGGGGGGACATCGCAAGTCAGTTTGGTAAACACTGTAATCTTGATATTGTATAGTGCTGTATTCAGTCTGTATGGACCGATCAAAGGTAGACGTGTTCAGTCCTGGATGGTGTGTTGCAGGATTAATTCTGGTGCTGTTGGTGAAGCCTGGGGTTGGTCAGAATGACCCGATGCGTGAGCTGGATGAAGATGATGATGGAGCCTTATCCACACTCGAGGCCTTGATGGATCTTTTCAGGTGCAAAGACATTTTTCTTTACATATATTTTCACATTTATAATCATTTAAAAGCAGACCATTATTTTATTTTATTTATAACCGTCATGGCCCCTGGTAGACCACCACACATTTAACAACACATTTAACACATTTTTCAAGTAATATAAAACTAAAATGTTTTGCAAAATTACTTATGACTACAACATAGGTTTTATATTCTTTGTTGTTAAATATATATTATATATATTTACAATTACTATATATGACTATATATTTATAATATTTTATGCATGCCTCTTAATTCATATTTGCTATTTTTGGCTCTTTACTTTAGCTGTAACAATGTAAATGTTTCCCTCTGTGGGACCAAAGGTATTCTGATTACTCAGCAGTTTGCTAAGGTGCATTTGTGTGTGTTCTTTTCTTTATAGGAACATGGTGCCCATAAATCTGGTTCAGGCCACCTTTCTTCAGGTATGGCTTATAACTCAGACTTTGGATGTACGGCCAATGAAGGAGACAGAATAATATTCCAATGTGTTATTATCTTTAGTACAAGACTCGGAAGGTGAGGTTTGAAGTTGCTGAAACTGACGAAGAAACTGGCCAGGAAACGGTAAACACTTTTCACATTGTCTAATTTTATTTTTAAGTTTCCATTCACATGGATAATTGCTAACACATGAAGTTGGATGCCATTTCTTTTTCTTTTTTTTCACTTATATTTTTATTGACATTTTTATAAACATACAAAACCACATATAGTTCAGTATACACTTGAATTAGAAACCCATTGAAGAAGAAAAAGAAAATACAAATAATAATAAAAACAAGCAAACAGTGACATGGAAGCTTTCTATCCTATTTTAATGCAACATCATGGTCTGGTTCCA
>NW_011361561.1:0-3241 GCF_000735185.1 Notothenia coriiceps
TCATTCAGGATGAGTTAGAACATTGAAAATCAATACAACAATTAACATAAGCTGTACATGCACATGCTGTACATACATTAAACAGATGTGTATCAATTCAGTGTCTACAAAAGACTAGGGATGCCAGAAACTGACCATGATCATAATCGATTATTCGACCCCCCCCGCGGGAGAGAAAAAAAAAAACTCAGACAAAAGGAATTCCGTTGTTTTCTTTACTGGAACATGTTTAACAGTACAAACAAAATAAACAACAAATAAACCAACATCAACATGATGCAGCTCCTTGAACTCTTTTTACCTGCTGCTTTGTTCATCTTTAGTGGCACGTGTGAGGGAGAGGGAGAGGGGGGTTGGGGGCGGAGTCGGTGTGTAGCGTGCTGCAGCAGCAGTCTGCTCTGCACGCAGGCTTCCTCCAAGTTTACAGTAAAACAAACTGGTGGTGTGACCAATGGCCATTTACAATTATTAATACTATTACTATTATTAGCATTAGTCTATATTTTGGTTGAAACTAAGCCAGAAAAAAAAAAAAAAACATAAATAATAATTAAAAAATATATATAAATAAAATCGATTTTTAAAAATAATATTCGATTATGGAGACTGTAACGAATAATCGAATAATCACTGGCATCCCTAGTAGATATACATAACTTTATAATAAAATGCAGTTAAAAACAATACGAGGTAGCATGAAGTTGTTAACATCTGTATGACGATATTAAATGTGTCTCTTGTAGTGCAGTTTATCAGTTAATGTTTGCAGGAACTATTTGTGAACGAGCAAACGGAGGGGTAGTGTGTAGGGGGCGGTTTGGAATTGGGCCTGAACCTAACCTCAAAGCTTTTATTTTGAAATAAGGGAGGGAGGCTGTGGCGCAATGGACTAGTTGAGCAATGTACTAGTGCGTTGGTGTTGGGATCAGGGGGTCACAGCAGGTTCAAACCCCACTGCAGTCAGCATGTCGTTGTGTCCCTGAGACACTTCACCCCAAAGTGCTCCTGTGGGGATTGCCCACAGTATTGAGTATGTAAGTCACTTTGGATAAAAGCGTCTAACAAATGACATGTAATGTAATTTAAAAATAACTAGAGTTTCACCATCTGAAGTGTAGTTCTGGGGCTGCTGGAGGGAGACTCTGTCAGGCTGAAGAACGAGGGTCTGTTCGGGTCCGTGTGAGAGGAGAAGGATCCCAGCGACTCTCCGGCCTCCAGAGAATCCACCAAATACACTGGGAAGTTCTTCTTCGCTGGTTTCGGCGGCTCCGAGGAGGACTTCCTGTCGGCGTCCTCGCCTCCGGGCCAGAGTCTCTTCACGCTCCGGCCGACGAGATCTCTGGAGGAAGACGTCTTATCATCTGCAAAGAAATACAAAACGCATCACTGGGAGGAAGAATAAAGTATGAGGGTGCTCACGTCACTTCCGGACACAATTAAGCCCCGCCCACTTTCCGGTGGTGAAAATAATGCATTAGAGCGAAGTGGGAAATAATAGTGTCTTTATTTCTTAAAGCTGCGGAGTCACCTCAAATAACACATTTGATTTGATTTAATATATAATAATTATAATGACATTTAACATGAGAATTATTATACAATACAAAATGAAGCAGTGTCAAATTGATAAACAAAAATATTACTGATTCTAAATTATATATAAACACAAATAAATCCAGAGTCACGGTTTCTTTACTTCCTCTATAGAACAAAAAGGACAGTACAAGAAACTCATAAATCTGAGTTTCAGAGTCAGACCGTCCGGACATCCATCCCATAATTATTCTCCGTAAAAACAAAGCTGTCTCTGCCGTCTGACGCTCCGTCTGACGCTCATATTTCTGGAGAAATTATACCGTTTTTGACGAACAGAAATATTGTTTTCCGGGATCACTTTAACACTTAAAATGTCAAAATCTGCATTTCGGTATGAGTGTTACGGCCCCTCCACACGGTGGCGTGCATTGAAGCTTCAACGCTTCTTCCCATTCACTTTGAATGGGGTGACGTCAGGCTTTGCCGAACTGCATTGTGGTTCTGTCGCTTCGCTTTGCCTCCGTTGCTCGCTTCAAAAGTTGAGAAACGTTTCCAAGCTTCAACGGAAGCGTCAGCCAATCAAATCATATGCCAGTACAAGCTCTAGCCAATCAAACCGCGTGCTTGTGTGTCCGGAGCGGGAGATTCATGTGATTGGTTGTTGGCCGAGTTTCAGACACGCCCGCCGGCAAGCTTCAACGCACGCCGCCGTGTGGACGCTGCGTAAGAGAAATATATAAAACACTGAATATATTTCCTGTTCTTCTCAGAAACTGTCTGCAGAGGTTAGATGAGACACACGTGATAGTTTATAAAGTTTTGCAACACTTCAAATGATTGTTGTTTACCTCAAAGCTTTGTTTTTGAAATGATTTAAGTTTCTTCATTTTAAGAGTTGTCTCAAGTGACCCAAATAAAATATCAAAATATGGTGACGTCGTTTTTTAACCATATGTTAATAAAGTTTGCAGAAAAAATAACAAAATACTGGGTGGTTTCCCCTCACCTTCCTCTGAGCTGTGGTTACTGTCCGAGTCTTCGTCTTTGATCAACACCACGTCGGGAAGCTGGAAAGAATAAACGTCAGAAAGTAAAGCAGATATAATAACAGTTAAAGCTTAAAGTGTGTAAGACTTGAAACATCTTTAATTCCACCAGAAATACAATTTAATACCAAATTCCTACTTTCATTTGTGTGACCTTAATTCAAGGTGTATTTGTAAATGATTAAGACCAATTAATTTTTGTATTTTATAATGGAACATCAGAAGAAATTATACCTTAAATCCCCCCAAAAATACAATATATAAATATATAAAGGAATATTAGAATTTGAAAGATTTAAAAAAGGACTCAAAGTGCACCTATCGTGCTATTTAAAAGTATATATTATGGGTCTCAGATATATAAAAATAAATAAAAACATGTCTGTGAAGTGTTTTGCTTCAAATGCCAAACAGTTCCCCCACTCTGTAGCCATGCCTCATACTGCTCATACCCCTCTATTACAGCTGCTAGAGAAACAAGGATTTTGGGTCCTTAGCTTGAAAAAAAAAAAAGAGGAGGCGGAGCTAATGCCTGATCAGAATTCTACCGGAGATAAAGTTAAATTCTGCTGTGATAAAACGCCATCCTGTTCTAAACCACATCAAGGATTATCTCTGAAACAGTATGGAGCTCAAATGCTTTTTCTCTTGCGGGTTTA
>NW_011361562.1:0-3525 GCF_000735185.1 Notothenia coriiceps
TCCGTGACCTGCGGGCCCCACAGTTTCTCAGCCATCTTAATGCAAGCTGGCTTAATGAGCTGCTCGCCAATGTTGTGCGGTTTCTTTGCCTTTGCTATTAAAAGTGCACATTCAAAAGAGGCCTCGCTGCCAGCCCTAACAAACGCTGTTCTAATATCCATTGGCTTGTTTGCCTTTGCAAGGTGTTGTTTCTTTATGAAAAAGTCCCGATCACGCCCGACTGTTTCTGGGTGCATGGTCTGTTGGTGTCTCTTCATTTTGCTGGGTTTCATGCTTTCGTTGGCTAGCTTCTCTCTGCATATCACACACTCTGGGCGGGTTTTGTCCGTTCCCTCCATGAAACCGAAGTTAAGATAGCTCTCTAGGTAGGTCCTCATTTTCTTTTTGATTGCAGATGAGCTGTCATCTCCTTTACGTTTTTCAGACATTTTTAGACAAGTTATTCACCTTATGAAGTCGGTCGCTAGCTAGCAAGCGCAGCAAACTGTTATTATTATGAAAGCTGACACAGTAACGTCAATGTTGGCGCCAATCGGAGGAGTATCAGATGAATTTTTTGAATTTGAATTTTAGTTAATCAATTAATTTCTATATTTTATTGTAATGTAGACAAGGCTTTTAGCGCCAATCATGTATTGCGTTACAATATGTAAAAAAAATGATATAGTAAAAAAAAAAAGATATGTAATTTTTTAAAATTTAAATATGATATTAGGCCTCAAATCATCTGAGGTCTGGCGCCCCCCCTGCGATCTTTGGCGACCCCCCAAGGGGGTCGCGACCCCCAGGTTGGGAACCACTGGTCTATGGGACAGCTTCATCTGAATGGAGAGAGAGTCGCCCCCATGCAGGTAATCAATGCCTATACTGAAAGTCAAGCGATACAACTCAACAACAGGTGGAAATCTGCATTTCAATAGTGTTATCCTCATGTCAGGAAATCAATTTGCTAAAAAGGAGGCATATGGGCAATTGTTTTGGGGCACATTGTTTTCAGCAGGCACGGATAATAAAGCCTTTCACATTTACATTTAGTTTGTAAAATGTTTCAATAATTTTTTTTAATCCAGTTCTTTTAAGTTGTCTCTTTATAGGTAATAGCTTTAAATAAGATTTAAATAAGCCACACTAAGTCTTTTCTTTTCTATGGCAATAGCTCCTACCATATCACAGTGCTGATGTTTTCTACACTTTAATATCCTTTTTTTCCCTTTTCTAAGAATTCTTAAAGTTCTTAATTTGTCCAACAGATGTCACTCTTTCTGCATCTCTGTTGTTATTTGTCCTTCTGAACAGCCAATACTTTTGTACCTTTGCATGCACATGTAACCTCATGGAAAACAATTCATGTGAGTCTTACATGGTAAGATGCTCCCACGGCTCAGTGACTGTAAAGAGATCCACTGAGCGTCTTCATACCTTTTCATAAGCTCCTCTTTCTGCAGCAGTGTGGGTGAAAGGTGTAAGGAGTGGGAGGAATGAATGCCCAGAGGAGCACTGTGTGCAAAATGATGTGCAGGCACCATCCATAGAGACTGCAGGAAGGTTAAATACTGATATGTCAAAGCAGGCAGATCAATTTGACAGTGCATTTCTTTTTGGAACCTAATTGCCATCACTTTTTCTCCACGAGCCAATGTCCTGTTTCATTGGAGGGCTAATGGCACATACTGCAGTGATTGCTTTTCATTGTGCTTAATGGATGATAGTGATATCCTTTTATTTTCAATAACAGCCTAGAAAAACAGACGTTTCACTTCAGTGAGTGCCAACCACAGGATGAAGGCTGACACACTTTGTAAATGTCTGCTGCAGTAGAATAAAGATGTACATCAATCAAAGGAACAGCTGTTGTTAATGCTTTTCTGCTGATGCGGAACTTCTGATCACAGAAGATTTGCAATATATTGCAATTTCTGAACCCATTTCTGATAACAGATTGTAAGGCAATACTTCCTTTTCTATTCGCTGGTCATTGCTTACAGTTCGATTAGCAATTTCAAATGCAGAACTCGAGTTGAAGTTAAGAGACGTCTACAAGCAGTAGGTTCACAAGTTGCCAGTTTACAAGCTATTTCTAAGATCATGGTCATGGGTTCCAAGAAATGCATTTCGGCAAATGAATTCCACTTCTTGTGCTCTCCAGCTGCATACAAGTCAATTGGTCAATGCTACTCGGGTTACAAACATAAACCAAAGTGTTCTGATACCATAATCCTTTCCCGTTTCCCGTAGATTCTGCAAGGAATTACAATTTTAAGATCCAAAGATACCTTATTATCATTTTGTAACAGGGTTGCACAATGACATGCAGTTGTCCATTATGCTACACACAAAAGACATGGCAGAACAGAACAATCGTGAACTGCAATATTGTTATAATGGAGGATTATAAACCAACAAAACAATTTTGACTTATCTGGGCAGAAAAATGGCTGGCATCATTAACACTAAATTAATGAAACACCAGGTAATCATTATATATGCTGCCTGTATTTCTTGTCTTATGTTGTGATGTTTTTTTTGTTTTGATGGCACCCTTGAAAGGGAGAAGCATTTATTATCTCATTGTACATGTATAATGACATTAAACGCTTCTATTCTATTCATATTTCGCCGCGTATGGCACTCTCAACTCTTTCCAGGACATGCCGGGGCCCTGCCTGCCTGTAGCTTTGCCGATATCTGTGTTGATAGGTAATAGATTAAGAGCAGTGAATCATCTTAGATACAGGAAGCGCTCAAACGTTTGTGTGAGTTTATCAAATTTAGCAGTGATTCCATGTCAGCCACAGCTTGTCACAAAAAATCTGACTAATAGTGTGTTTAACAAACTTAAACTAGCTTTATTAAATGTCAGGTCTTTGGCAGGAAAAACATTTTTAATCAATGATTTTATCACTGAGCACAATCTCGATTTTATGTTTTTAACGGAAACTTGGATTGAACAAAATAACAGTGCAGCTGTTCTTATCGAATCAACCCCTCCCAACTTTAGTTTTATGAGTCAGGAAAGAATGCATAAGAAAGGAGGTAGAGTTGCTATTTTGTTCAATGATTCCATTCAATGCAGGAAGACATCTTATGGGAACTTTGCTTCTTTTGAATATGTGGCCCTTCTGCTGAAATGCTCCTCTCGAGCTCTGTTCCTAAATATCTATAGACCACCCAAATACTGTGCAAGCTTTTTTGATGACTTTACTGATCTGCTGTCTATAGTGTGTATTGACTTTGACCGTCTAGTCATTGTTGGTGATTTTAACGTCCATGTTGACAACCCCCAGGACAGAGGGGCTAAAGAACTGTTTTGTGTTCTTGATAACTATGGAATGACTCAGCATGTGACGGAGCCCACGCACAATAAGGGGCACACTCTGGACTTAATTATCTCAAAGGGTCTGAATATCTCTAAGGTTGTGGTAACTGATGTTGCACGCTCTGATCATTCTTTGAGAGCTCTATTTCTGTTCACAACAATGTTTAAAAAGACTAACACCCCACGTTCCATGACAGCAAGATCAAACC
>NW_011361563.1:0-3005 GCF_000735185.1 Notothenia coriiceps
TTTGGAACCTGTATGTCTCAATCCAACCACACAGCAGCTTCACCTGGTCTTTACTCAGATCGTAGGTTATTCATATGCTGTGAGATGGAATCATCACAAAATCATATAGGTCAATGAGGTCATTCCAACCTTCACTGCACTCTTCTCCCTCACTTCCTTTGTGACTGCTGTCTGTTGCAGACTCCACCATGTATAAGCTGTAGTTGTTTTTCATGTAGCTCGATTATGATAAATGTTGAGATGGCTCATACCATTGCAGAGGTTTGAACCTCAGAGGACCTCCAGTGTGCTGTGAATGTGTTGGTGGGAACCATCACAGTTTCTCCCAGCCTATTTGTTTCCAACTCTACTCTCCTTCCATGTCTGCTTCTGTGTTTCTTCACACAACACCCACACATGTGACCTGCTGTTAGAGACATATTGACAGATTAAATCACTTCATAGATTATTTAAATGTGGGAGTCAGCAATCTGTGAATGAAAGAAGGTAAATAAAGATTGTTTGACTTTTACTATTCCAGTTCATACAGAAATAGGGTCTGGAAAAGGTTATGCAAGGCATTTTGAACGTTTTGAAATAAAGCAGCTGTTAAAGAAGTGGCACATTCAGTCCTGCAAACTCTGTTAGTTATTCTCTAAGTCTACCTGATATTATTATCTCCCTTTTACTTACCGCTCAAGGTAGTGTATGATGAATATAACCACTGCATAGCACACAGACTCAGCCGCTAAGATGGAACAAGTCCTCATTCAAAGATGTGTTGAATAACATTGACAGGAATCTCCTGAACTGAAGAGGCCAAACACAATTTGTCAGGAGCTGGAAACAATCCATAGTTTAAGCTAGAAAGTTCCCAGATCAATATGGACTTTGGGCTGGATCAATATTCTGGATTGGTAATTGAAGTTAATTACAATTTACATTATTCAGATCAATGACACCAGTCAGGCTACTTTGTTTGGTCAGTAACTTCTCAAGTGTGAAGACCACATTCTTCATCCTCATTTGGATGTCATTTGTGATCACTGTCCAGCCATGAGAGCAGATTCCACAGGCTGCTGCTGGCTGCTCTGCACATGGCAAACGTTGAGGATGAAACCCTAGTCTTGCTGTTTGAACCACAGGGGCTGAGTTTGGTTCTAATCAGAGTGCTGATCTGAGACCTGTTGCCTGTGGTGGTTGACAAGCACCAGATGCAGAGTCATGTTGGCTGCCCAATGACCCTGTATCAGTCCTCTCATGGTCAGGAGGTTGATAGGAAACAGACTTTGATGGTTTGAAGAAAGGAACTTAGAAGACAACCACAATTAGAGTCAGACAAGATCAGGAGAGGGGGCAATGAAGGAATAAATAAGGAGGGAGGAGTTTTCTAAGGAAGGAGAGTGAGAAAAAGAAAGACAGCCAAATGGAGTGATGGAAATAGAGGGACAGACAGACGTCTCCTCATATATACATTTCCCTCTAAACATAATCAGAAACAGCTCGGAAAGAGGGTCTTGGAATGGCTAAAAGGGAGTGCAGCTGCGTGTGGTCCTCGTTCCCAAAGCAGTCCCAGCCTGGCCTAACCAGCCGACACTCAGCCAAACATCTAAAATATCACTCTCACCACTTCCTGCACTTTTTAGACATGCTTTTTTCTTTATTTGCTCGTATCACTCTGCATGCTTTCCTCCAGTTCTCGTTTCACCAATGATTCTGTGGGAAGTCGTGCACTGAAGCAAAGGGGCCTTTAGCTTGTGTTTTCCTGCACATAAACAAGTACAATCAGATGCAGAGACCACTTGTGTTAACTCCTTGTTTACATGAGCATGAAGCTGAGCAGGGTTACAGTGTGAGAACCAGTGTTTCAGAACTACTCATATATTTTACTTAAACGTACAAATACAGTCCTAAAGTACTCCATTACAAGTAAAAGTCCTTATTTCAAAATGTTAATAGTAAAACTATTTATTCTGGAAAATGGCCCATTTCACTACTTTAAAGTAGAGAAGTATTATCAGCTAAATGTACTTTAGGTAATAACAGTCAAGGTACTTACATAATTATATTATAGTGGTTATTTTATTCTCCTGTTTTTATACCTGAAAGTGCATTTCAGTATTGTAGTTTGTCACTGTGGAACAATACATTCTGTGTAGATTAGTAGCAGTGTTGGGAGTTACAGTAAGTATTACTTGTTGCTGTAACGCAGTAATGTAACGCATTACTTAAGACATTTGGGTAATGTAGATTAGATTAGATTAGATTACTTTATTGTCATTACAAAAATGCAAGCACAGTGTAACGAAATTAAGGAGGGTCTAACCAGAGTGCAAAACAGTCAGTTATATACACAATTATCAGAAGTATGTACAAAATAAATTATACGAAAGTAAAGGTAAATAGATGGGAAATGTATAAATAAGAATAAATACACAGATAATAATAAATAGTGAATACAGAATTGCGCTTCAGCACAGCACACAACAACAACTAGGCAGTATGGGACAGCGTGGGGTTCATTGTCAGCAGTCTGACTGCTGAAGGGAAGAAGCTGTGCGTAGTCCTGTTTGTTCTACCCGGGAGGCTGCGGTAGCGTGTCCCAGAGCGGGTCCCACGTAGGGGGATAAACAGTGTATGGTTGGGGTGGGAAGAGTCTCTGATGATGTTTCGTGCCCTTCGCAGGCACCGCTTTTCATAGACTGAGGCTATGGAGGGGAGTGGCATCTTGATGATGCATTGTGCGATCTTCACCACCCTCTGCAGTGATTTCTTGTCCTTGACCGTGCAGTTACCGTACCATACTGATATGCAGGTGGAGAGGATGCGCTCGATGGTGCAACGTTATAAGTTCATTAGCACCTGGGAGGATAGGCGGAGTTTTGCCAGTTTCCTCAGGAAGAAGATGCGCTTGTGAGCCTACTTGACTAGGGCTGAGGTGTTGGTGGTCCAGGAGAGGTCCTCCGAAATGTGGACTCCCAGGAACTTGAAGCTGGTGACCCGCTCAACCTCTTCTCCACTAAGAT
>NW_011361564.1:0-2157 GCF_000735185.1 Notothenia coriiceps
CGATGTTGTTTAACAACCGGCGTAAACGGGCCTTCGAGCGCTATCAAGCAGTGAGCGTGCGATGTCCTGTTCAGATGACGTCAAATCCAACGGGATGCCATAAATAAACTACACAGAATCACACTACACACCTACGCAATGATTACATTCAGGCAGACTGTAGAATACAACCTCTTTGGACAATTTATATACTTATTGAAAACAAGCTACAAAATGTAATACCTTGGAAAATGCCGTTTAATACTTTTAATAGCCTTCATTTTCGCTAAATTGATTTATCAACTTTTAATACTTTTTAAGACCCCGCGGACCCCCTGTACATGAAGTGTGTGTTTGAGAATATTCCGGTCTCTCGACGTCGTGTTTACCTTTTCCAGTAGTTCGTAACACTCCTCTAGTTTCTGAGCTCGGTCTTTCAGCACCGTGCTGATGATAGTGTATTCTTTCAGCCACTCCTGGTAAGCCTCTTCCTCCAGGTCCACATAGGCGAAGCACAGAGTCCTCAGACCTGGACGGATGGGACGAGGACAACATGATCAGTGAGTGTGAACATGGAGAATACAACATGTTTCTAACTCAATTGAAACACTAAGAAACAGGAAAGATTGCGTAATTTAAAAGGTGGTGTAGGTAATTCACTTCAGAAACACTTTTTGTTATATTCCATGGAATGCTCTTAACATCCCGATAGCAACGAATATATTAAATGCTTTGACAATAAATACATCTGTTGAAGCCGTGGCGCTGTAAAAAGCACGTCCAATCATCTGAGCCGGCCCGGGTCAGATAACTGCATGGCCTACCTGCCTGTCAGCCTTCCATCTGTGCACAAACCTATCTCGTGCCCTCATTGGTCATGTGCGCGTTCGTGTGTGTCGGAGGAGGGGCTCTGTAAGGAAGTCTGAAGGAAGGGGCAGATTTTTTTCGGCTGCGTACTTTCAAATTCTAGCGCACTCCAGCTGGTTTCTCCATTCTTACCTACCCCATCTTTAAGCTTTAACCAAAAGGTGGGTTTAAGTAATGTCAAGTTTTGAAATTTGGAAGAAATAAGATCAGTTTGAAGACTAGGGATGGGATGATATAAGATTGCATAGCAGATGATATGACTACTTTCTCCCACTCTCTAACTTGTCTTACCTTCAGTAGCAAACTCTTCCAGATGAGCCATAGTTAACTCTTTGTACTGGGATGCTTCAGTCAGACGCTCAAAAATGACATTATCCTGCAAAAACAAGACAAAGCGTATTAATAAAAACAAAATGTTTAAGACATTTAAACTGCTTTATTAAATGTGTAAAAAGGAGATAACATACAGCTCCTTTGCAGTACAGCCTCAGCCTCCCGGTGGGGGTCCGGACCACCACAGACATGCGTTTGCGGTTACTGTGAAGGAAGCAGTGGCTTTAGAATCGAAACACAGAACAGTGTTATATCACAGAGTCATTTATTGACATATTATTACCTGGAGAACTCGAGCACGTTCAGCAGCTCATAGCTCATCTCCTTTCCTCTCTGGAATAAACAACAAACGGTCAGCTCTGGTGAAAAGCCGCTCACCCTGCACTGAAACACACAGACACACACTCACAGCCTCGATGATGACTGCACGCGGGGTTCTTGCTGTGAAGACGAAGCCCAGTCCTTTGGCTCCTTTGACCAGCGCTCCTTCATCTGGAGAAGACGCCTGGTAAATGATCCCGTTTTCCTCCCTCTCTGGGACCACCGTGTGGCACACGGCCATCACCGTCAGGAACTCACAGATCTGAGGGGACGTGGACTGAACACACAAACAGAGCGGGCATAAGCATCCTCTAGTCTCTTTTGGGCAGGATAGATTTAATTTAAACGGGCCCGATTATGCTTTTTGAAATCGTCCCTCTCATGTAGTGTTTTATAGGTTTATGTAAATGATCTGCAAAGGCTAAAATCCCAAAGTTCCCTCCCAAGGAAAGCCTCCATTGGACTCCTTTGTTTTCTTCTGGAAAATAGTGACATCAGTATCTAACAGTTGCGTTCCTATTGGCTAGCGCTCCAACACATTGTACGTTATAGAGAGCCCCAGTGACACGTCCTAAAACCCGGAAGTGAGTAAGCATGTTGCCACTTCCGGTTCCTTCGACAAAAACCAATGAGATTTCTCCATAGGATTTTGGAAAA
>NW_011361565.1:0-18433 GCF_000735185.1 Notothenia coriiceps
TAGTCCTCAAGCTCTGTGATTGGAGAGTGTGCTCCGAGGGTTACGCCGAGCGCCGAACAGCACTTTGAAATGGGATGGAACCACGGCAGACTGTCCAAAACTGGATTTGAACGGGTCCAACCCGTCCCCCCTCCCCCACTCCGTCCCCAGAACTACACATGCTGGCTATTGTGATTCGCAACATGTTCTCTATCTATGGCACGTCTCTACTGGGAGTTGTAGTCTTAAAAGACGTTTTCATATTTCCCATAATAAGAGAAGCCAGTATTAAACTGTGTACATCCCTGGAGGTTTAGGGGATAGGAAAACCCTCAAATTTAAAACATATAATTAATAAATAGGTGAAAATCGCTTGTGCCCATCCTTTGATACCCCGCCTCCGACTCCCATCTCTCGGCACCACACTATGCCACAATTGCGGATTTTGTTAAACTAATACGTTTGCGCTGTGGACCAACATTGACGGGGAAGGGGGTAGCAATAAAGATAACACCATTTTACACAACATAACAGAAATAATATCGATAGCAGCGTCCCTAGCAACCACTTTGGTAACAATGAAAACGTTGTATAGACACAATTTCCTGAAGTAATCTTGATAATAACTAACAAACTAAAGATCATGTACATCCACTGCACACATAATCTGAAATAACAACTCATATTTCTCGCATCAAATGACATCAAAACGCATTTTAATGGTCAAACTAACTTTAAAATAGGCATTTTACACCGAGAATAAAACGAAGTTCGGCCATGTTTTTTTTTTCTGCAGGGAGAAATGTGAAGATCACGTGACATAGACGCCAGCCATTGGAATGAATGGTGAAAACAAACGTAGGGATCTTACAATTTCAGAGGCGTTTTTGTAGAAATACTACGTCCTACGTTGTGGACCAACGTAGTTATTACACTTTTTTTGTGAGACTGGGTTGCGTCAACAGGTTACAGAGGCCAGACTGGGGTTCAGTGAGGAGCTTGCAGAGGATGAGCTTTACAAGAGGATTTGGAAAAGTAGCATTTTATTTTGTTGAGGCTTTAGTATGAGAACACCCACAGAGTGGCCTTTCTCTGAGGTGTCATGGAATGTTTCTGTCATATATTCATCATCACAGAATGTCACTTTAGTTCTTTTGCGATACAGGGAAAATGGCCCTAATAGTTAAACAAAACATTTGCGTGGCCATCTTGTGATTGACATGCCCCTAACATGTTGTCAGCTCCACAATGTTGTCCAGTGTTGAGACCTCAATAGTCTGCTGTTTCATGTCAGTACGTTTTATTTAAAGCCTGTTTTCATCACAGTAAACGTGAAGTATACACCGTGCTAACAAGCTAGCTGGTACCTTGCGTTGCTACGCTGGCCCTGACCTGCTCTTACTCCCCACCAGCTCCACCATTTTGTCCAAATGTGGTTACCTCCTGTTAAATATATCATTTGTATTTTAGGACCTTATTTAGAGAGTATAATTTTATAAATAAATATGAAATTCAGTCATGATTTGTATAAATATAACAAAGCAAAACCATCTATTCTATGTGTAGCCTATATAAAATATGAAGTATGAGAACTATAATTTGCATTACAGTGTTGATTATTTACAGTATATATACACAGATGCCTATTGAAAATTACATTTGTAAAATATCAAAATATGTTACAAATCCATTTTTATGTCACTTAACTTATAAATGACGGAAGTTAAAATACAATGTGGCCACATTTATTGAAAGGCTGAGATATAAGCAACATCACATTAGACCAGTGGTTCTCAAACTTTTTCTGTCATTCCCCACTTTGAACAGGTGGAACTTTTCAAGCCCCACCTGTTCCTCATCGCTCCAATAAAATGGTAGGCCAAGCTTAAAATTGTCAAATGTATCGTTCTATAACAGGGGTCTCCAACATTTTTTAGGATGAGAGCTACTTTCAAAAAATAAAACAAGTCGTGAGCTACTTTTACTCCTCTTTTTTGCTTTTTTGCTGTGTATATATTTAGCACATTTTAACATTATTATATGCTTACCTTTAACCTTTGTGTGCTGTTTGGGTCTGTGGGACCCTTTTCAATTAAATTATTTTAACCTGCTTTATTTGGGGGTGGACCTCACCTCCTCTAGGGGGGACCGGGGGCATGCACCACCGGTAGGATTTATTTTTAAATTTTGAAGTGAAATGCATCAATCTGGTGCACTTTCAGCACAAAATGAATTTATGGATACAGCTCTCAACACTCAGATGAAAGGGAGCTGTATACTTTTCAATAATCCAAACATCTTTAGAATATGATCACAACCAATAACAAATAATTTAAACTTGTTTATTCTTATTTTATGTTACCTAGTTAGCATTCTTTCTTTTTCTTTATTTTACTCATCACTCCCCTTGTTTTACTGTCCTAGTACACATTGGAATGATTTCTTACTTTATTTGTTACAACTAGGCTATATTGAATAGATAAAGGTGCTCTCTCTCTCTCTCTCTCTCTCTCTCTCTCTCTCTCTCTGTCCACTACCACCCGCGAGGACCCAGGTTCGATCGCCTGAGGTCCAAACATTTTATTTAAAAAAATAACAATCTCCCGTCCATCGCGTCCATTTGCGACCCACCTATCACATCTCTGTGGGGCGCGCCCCGACACTTTGAGAAACGCTGCATTAGACGAATATTGCATGAAGTTACCTGTAAAGTCAGGGGCCGGGCTGAGCACTGATCCTCAGTTATTCCACATCTCTGTGAACGGGCTGTCCTGCGGTGCAGCGGCCGCTCTGAGGTTTGATCGACTTCAGGGGCCTGAAGGTCGCAGCACAATGCTTCTGTGGCGGAAATCCCAGGTCTTATCAGCCTGACCTTCAGGAGCGCTGATACTCCTGATTCCACAAATACTACCATCCTGAGCTTCCAAAACAACCCCGCTGTGGATTACTGTTCAGGAATTCTGTGTAACAAGAGAACAACATCATGTCTAATGAAATAACTCCTCAGTGACACTAACCTGTTCAGTTTCATTTGATTAACAAAGACTTACAAAACTGTGCATGAATACATTTGCTGATACAGCTCTGGTTCAGGATTTAACTACACTTTAACCGGTTCTGATGTTAGACAAATGCAAAGTTGCAGTTTATTGTAGTAATATAAGTTCCTTGGCATATAAACCATTCATGCTAAATAAGATCATTATGACTAGGTTCAAATATACAATATTGTGTATGAGAAATACACATTTCAGTTACTTGATGTTCTTAAGGTCTCCTTAATAAAATAAAAACAAGAGAGAAAAAAGGGAATCCAACAAACATGAAATAGTGCATATCTAGTCCTTCTGTTTGCAATACATTTATTATACATTGTATAACATATATTATTTGGGCATTTATTTTTAGAGCAAAACTAGTTTTTGTTCACTCTTATTTGATTCAATTTTAATAATCAATAATAAGCCATATCCTTATAGCTTTATTAAGGCTGTATCTATATATTATTAAAACAGAGACATGCTATTGTGTTTCAATAATGCAATAACAATATTTCAAACTTAGTTATTAGCAAACTGGAGGACACTTCAAATTCTAAATAATTTATCGAATTTCTATTTCAAGCAGTGTTGTCCTCACATTTGACTCTTATCAGCAGTGATGGTTGTGGCAGTAATATGGGTCACAGATTCATTCTAACACTCAGGGTCCGTTCTTTGGAGCAGAGTGAGCCACTCCAGCAGATATGAGAGTGCTCAGCCTCGCTTTACACCACTTCCTATAACTTTGGCATTTTGTAGAAACAACAGCTTGTCACTGGTGGAGAGGTGTTTTTAATCCAGCATTTCTGATTCCACTTCTTAAACAAGTGCAACTGAAACCTTTCAAAGTCTTTCCCATACCAGCTGGAGCAGGGCTGAGAACACTGAATGAGCCTCCTCATCGTCAGAGGAATGCTGAGTCACCTCCACAGGACGATAGAGGAGTGGAGATTCTGCAGTATGTCTGTGGACATTTTGAAAGGCTCTATAATGTCAAATATGTATTAATGGATGTGTTGTTTGGAAGACAAATCAGCCATTGTGAAGATCAACTTCATGTTTCTCTTATATGAAGCAAAGCGTTTGAAGACTACAGATGGAATAAAGTTAATGAGTAATTTAATGGAAGCAGAAAATAATTAAAATAATCATTCCAAAGATATGTTTAAAATATAGGTTAACATTTATTTTAAGATCATGTTTAGTGGTCCCTACATTGCTGCTTCGGACTGCGTTCTTCTGATTAGTGTCCACAGTGCTGGGCTGAGCGATGTGGGGTAAGTCCCGGGCTGCCCCTCTCTCACTGTAGAAATGAACGTTTACTGTGAAAACTACTGTACACTGCGCATGCTGAGAGTATTTTTGTATTCAATGTAATTCAATAATATAATACATATTCCATACTTTATGCTAATACTTTTGTACTCTTTACTTGTTAAGTAAGATTTTAAATGCATAATGTTTTGTTTCTTTTACTAAAGTTATAGGTTTGAATACGTATTCCACTATTGAAATGAATCCATCAATGTACCCCATATTTAAACCAGGGCACCCTTTTGATACTGTTTGTCTGTTTATTATTTCTTGTTTGTATTCATAATGAGCATTTTGGCCAAATGTGTTGCCCCTTAATATTAAAGAAAACAAGAAGTTAAGTTCATGGAAGTACATTTCACTATCCACTAATGATGCATCCAATTAATGTTTAATTAAAACATTTTTGTAGTTATTGTCAATATCCATGCTGGGGTGAAATATTATTTAGCATGTGGCCATTTGCATGATTGCATTCATATCCTGCTTTTTCATCCAATATGGTGAATTGTTGCACTGATAATGTGTTCATTTTTTTTTTTCCCACACAGGACATTTGTGTCGATGCACAGTAATTCATATGAGAATATTTCCAAGGTCAGTGCATGTTTAAAGTTTTCATAATTACTTGTAATTTGGCAAAGAGCAGCATCTAAAAAACATGACTTGTATAAACATTTTAATAATTTGATGATAGTGTGCTTACAAAGAAAAAATATCTTCAAACATTTGAATATATTTTTTTTGGAGTACAAACATGTTACACATATGTATCCAAAAAGCTAAATGTTCAGTGTTTTGAAAAAGAGCATTAGGTGACTTAGAACTTGAGCTTAAAAAAAGTTGTTGGATAAACAACTGAATGTTATAAAGTATTCACATTGTTCCTGTTTCTATTGAAGTTCTCTCCAAATTTTCCAAAGAGCAAATTGATGAGCCCCTTAAAAAGTAATTAGACCCTTCATGGCGTGAGGTGGACGGTGCTGATGGAGCCCTATCCGGGGCCGCAGCCCAGCTGTTGATTTGCAGACTGGGGGCCATGCATTGTGGGGGCTTTATGGCCCCTTTATGGTACGCCAAGGGACACCTGCATGGGCGATATGTTGCCTGGGACATTTTTCTCTCTCCCACTCTGTGACTCCTTTGCTTTTGTATCATTAGCGGAGCAAGGGAGCCGTGAATCACTCGTCTCACCCCCCTGTCCCCCCATCTTTTTCAAGCTCTCCCAGCCCTCCCTCCTCCAGGGTGCTAAACGGCTTGACAGAAGGGTGCCCAGACCGTTGGCAGTAGCCATCGACTGGAAGGGAGAGCTGCCAGCAGTCCTTGATGGATAGGCTCATTTTCCAGCCGGCAGCAAGTCTCGGCGAAGCATCCGTGTCATTTGTAATGTCAGCCAACAAAATGTAATCAAACATTCCAGCGGTTTAATCACAGAGGGCTGCTCGAGAGATGATTGTAGTGTCAATATAATGCTATTTCATTATCTGTTTGTATTTTATATTGACAGTGTCAGATAAACAGTGTGGAAAATTAAGATTAAAAATATGGTAATTTCATTTCAATCACCCCGGCTACAGTTGCTGGCCCATTATGCGATTGATTACTTCTGAATTAAATTTGGGGCTGAATGTAAAGTTTAATCTTCTTTCTTCTCTGCAATTCAGCTCCCCAAAGGCCTCTTAGTAAGTAAGTACCCATTTCATTTGATCTTTAATGAAAAGTAATGGCCCAAATGAATTGTATAAATCAGCTGTCATGTGCACCTAGTTGACATTCTGTTTCTTTTCCCCTTTCATTTTTAATCCCACTCTTACACGTGCAGTATTATGACCCAAAACTGCAGGCCATGCCCCTCTACAGCTATTTATTTGTCTTTTATGCGTCAGGAATATTGAACTCAGTCATGATTCTCATCATACTATTATTTGTTGTTGTATTATCACAAAGTTTGGTCTTTTTTCTTCTTTAATCCAGTAAAGTGAGATTTTATTTTTATGAAAACTGAAAACAAGGTAATGTAGAAGCATTCTGAAGTGAGGGAAATTAAGAGTAGTATTTTATAGCCTATAGTACTTTAAGGAGAAAATGCAGCCTCCAAAGCAGCCGGGGGGTGATAGACATTTTAATTACATGGTACATTTTGATATTTTCTCTGTGCCCGGGAAGAACTCTTAAGCGCTGTCGTGTACTCCAGATTTGGCATTACTTTCTCCCCGTTTCTGCGGCTATATGTGGAGTGACACAACTGTTAACGAGAGCTCAGCAGAAAAGAAGGGGTAGAAAAAAGGAGCTCCTCTTTGTGAGTCCCATTCAGTGCGATTTGTCCCCTTTGTAGTCCTAATTATGTGCCAAAGTAGGATAACAGAAGTTCTCAACTCGGCCATTATGCCAGCACAAAAAAAGAGACGCATACAAGAAGCTGATCACTTTGGAATTAGCAAACATGATACTATACGAGGAGAAAAAAAATCATTAATACCGTCAGGGATTAGAGGTTCTGATTAAAGGGTAGCTTCTACCGTATGCAAATTAGTGATAGGCATTTATCAGCGCCTGGGCAAGCTGTCTTAGCTGCAAAGCCACATATGTTTTTTAGCTGATTAAAAAACTGCTTGAAGTTGCAGGCTTTTAATGGAGGGGAGAATGGGAGAGAGAGGGAGAGAGGGAGACAGACAGAGAGAGAGGCTGAGAGGCAACTCATTTCCTTTTGGCCAAATTCCCACAATCGCTCTGAGCATTTGCCTTAATTCCCTCCTTTATTAGCTGCATTCTTTTGTATAAAATTAAAACATTTCTCAAGTGAGCATGTGCGTGCTTGTTTTATTTTTTGTGATATATTTCTCATCAGCAAACATATTGTATTGCACACAGCCTTTTTCTTTTTTTCGGCACTGTATCACCATAGCCTTGATGCTTTCTCCCTGAAAGAGCCCAAGTTGAGAATGGAGAATATAAGGGCAGAATTAGGGGAGAATTTGTCAGCAGTCAGCTATTGTGCCAGGGTCTCTGTGTTGTTATATTTCCTTTCATATGGAGGTGACCCCCTTTGTGTTAACAAAGAACATGAGGATGAAACTGAGCTCTGCGCTGATAATGCGTTGCTAACCCAGCACCCCCTCTTCTCCTTCAGGGAACGCTTTAATTTATGCTTTTTCATCTCCCTGGGCGCAGCACTGTTAACCTGCTCTTTGCACTACTGATGCAGGAGGAAGCTCTCAGAGACGGCAGACTGCTGCATCAAGTCTCCTCTCACCATCACATCAGGAAGCTTCTTGATGCACCCAACTAAACATTCCCCCAACTGGGAAATCACATGATTGGGTTACTATTTTTACATAATAACACAAATATTACGTAAACACATTTCACATAACTGTACTAGGTTAGGTGAAAGCAATAATTTAAAGTTGAAACTAATATTTTTTATCATTTTATTATAATATTATTGCTTTCAACTAACCTAATACAGGGATGTGAAATCTGTTGACATAATATATTTAATGACATTTAGTTTCAGTTTTTTCAGTGCACAGGAAGTACTGTTTTGTCTGGTTGCTAGGAAGGCACTTCCCATCACAATTTATAGTACATTTGATCAAAGTAGGTCACTTCTGACTATATACTATAGGTCACAGCAATCAAACACAATCCTAAAGGATCAGGGACACAAGATACATTTCAAAGTGTCGTCAGTCTCACAAAGTAAATGCCTTTTTTACATTAAAAATAAGCATATCTCACCAGTTGAGTATATTTATTTCTATTTATGTATTAGTTTGACCAACAGGGATAGTTCACATTAATGAACAGTTATGTAGTTCTTGTATTGTTTCAAATGTTGTATAGTTTCATCTCCACTTTATTTTAGAGGTCAATATTAAAATGTTTACTGTTACTTTGCAGATTCAGGTCATAAGATGAGAATACGATGCATTGTCTTCAAATGTAATTGCTCTCCATTACATAAAACAGTTAGAACTAGCTCTCTGAACATTTAATGGATCAGCAATAATAATCAACTGACATAAGATATACAACATTATATTTACTGTTTGGTTAGCATTAGCATAGATCTAGAATGGCCTGAGGAGTTACACAGTCAACAGTGAGGCTGAAATGTAAAACAGTAAGACAGCATGCTGCATTATTCCCTGTGAATCCCTCATATCAAGTCTCTGTGGGTCATTTGAGTGCAGCATGGGAGTGATGCACTCTGTAAATGGAAACTACTAAACAGAAAGGGAATCACTGAATACAAATACAATGAAAGACTATTGCTGAAAGAAACTGGACATAAGTAGTAGCAAAAACAAGATTGATGAAATACTTCAGGATAATAACAAAAAAGAGACTTGTTTTTCCCTTTTTATCTACTGCCAGTTTTACTTAAGTAAGAATGTCAGTACCTTTGTGTCACAAGAGATTCTTCCTACTGTATGTAGCTGCTTGGCTTTATTGCTAATCTATGGTAACTGAACTGATCAATAGCCCATATGAATGGTAAATAAAAACACATTATCTTTATTAAAATAATGCTCATGTTCTTCCACAGAGAGAATAACGATTAGGGTACATCTCGTCCATGAGTGGACCACATATAGCTGCATGAGTGGTGGCTTTTGTGTTCTGAAAAACCATTACTATTCACAGTGGACCAATAATACTGCGCAAAGCAATGATTCAATAAATGACATTGTGGCAAAGAAGCCATGTAATTGAAATATCTAGATAAGGGTAACAGTGACTCTCTAAATGACATAAAATGATGAAGACAAAGAAAATGCTGGGTCCAAAGATGGCCAAGCGGTTGCCTTGAACAGTCTGCAAAGGGAAGGCCTAAATAGCAGAGCCATAGAAACATGCTGAAAAGACTATTGTTGCTTTTCAATGCAGGCCCTATCTCTCAAGGACATCTAATTAACAGACAACAGCTGAGTCCATTTCAAATGGTAATATTTTTTCTCTTAAATGCATCATTTCAATTCCTTATTGCTTACTTCCACAGACATTAGTCCAGAGAGGGTTTTCATGCTTTATTTAATACACTCTATATATTGTTGGTGCTTGCACAGGCATTCCTCTCTGACCTCTTCAATGTACAAAAGAGAATAAATAGTTAATGAAAGGAAAGTATTTAGACATGCTCTTAATCTTTGGTTCATCAACATTTGTAAATGACACACAGAAGTATAGCACATATCCTTTATTGTATAGTCCAAAATGCAGCCTGATAAAAAAGAATACATTGCATAACCAGAGGTGTATATGTAAGAACAAGCGATTTCGGGTTTTGATCATTCTGACGTGTTAGTCCTTTGCATTGCACAAAACAGGTAACCGTGTTTGCGGCGATATCAAACAGAGTCTGCAGCTACTTTATCGAGTCAGCAGAACAACTGTGCACGTGCTGTTTTTCCACTACCAGGTTTAAAGGTAATACAACCTTCTTATTTTTTTAATGAAACATAAACCAGTCCTGTGTTTTTCAAAAAAGGATAAAATTGGCTTGGGACATATTTATGGAAACAGCATAAAATGTTAAGCCTCTGAGTGTGTATATCCAACTACAGCATCTAGATGCTAATACTAATGCTAATCTGAAGGACATGTTTTAAACTTGGGGCACTACTAAGGAGAAGACATTTCCTTTTTGTTTTCTTTCTTTTAACACCCTTTTATAACAGCCATGATAGCCTTACACAACTTTAAAATATTTGGTAGAACCTTTTATGCTGTTATGTTTGTATTTTATAAAATATTGGGTAGATGTCAGTTAGACTAACAAGCTAACAATTTTTAAGAGGAAGCTAGATAACCTGACCATATAACATTTGTGTATACTATACATTACTGTAGAGGGAAAGTTAGCTCAAATTATATTATAACATACAGTAGTAATGATGCCCACCCTTTTTACAACATATTAAGTAAAATAATAAAGGTTTTCTATCTCCTTTTTGCTGAAAATTGCAGAACTGATCACGAACAGAGTGCCAAGAAAGAATGAAGAAAACACGTTGCAGTTAAAAAAAATGGTGTAGGTTTCACATTTTGAGTGCATCGTTAAAAAAAAAGAAATTGAACCATGTGTATGCCTGCTGTGATCTTTCTAGATATCGTTAGATATAAGACCACAGGTCATGTGTACCTGATTTGTTCCCCCCACACATAGACAAGGTGCTAACTACTCACACTGTGCATGCATCGTTTTGTCTTCCCATGGGGACAATCTGAAATCAATAGCAGCTATGTTAAAGATAGCTCGCCATCTGAGCTGTCATCCTCTCGTCTTCATCACTGGCTTCCTGCAATTCTCTCTCAACACCCATCACCCCTCCCTCCTCAGCCCCTAAATGATGTTCCCCATGCTCCTAACAAGGCACAAATTGTTTAAGACAGTGAGAGTAGGTGAAGTGTGTCCCATGTCCTTGGGTGATTGTATGCGGAGGAAGAGGAGGTCAGAGTTCAGACAAAGACTTGATCCAGCCCTTTAGTTTGCAGGAGGGCAATGGAGTGTGCTTAAATGTCCTGGGAGTCGTTTGCCTCTTGATTTTGGAATCAATGAGGAGGGTGAGACTGAGAATCGTTTGCCTCTTGATTTTGGAATCAATGAGGAGGTGGAGACCTGAGAAGGGGGGGGGGGGGTTCTGTGGCAGAAAATGGCATTAGAGTTAATGACCAAGTTCGTCCCAGAGGGGCAGTCGATATTAAAGCTATTCCAGCAGTGACAGCACTCACCACATGACCTGACTGATTAATATCTAAACGGTGCTCAAATAGGAATGACAATAAGTGTCAGTCAGTGTTAAAAAGACAAGTATTATTCAGCTGTGTTTGGACTGTTGCTAGAATTACAGCAAGACTGGCTAGCTTTGCTGTTTTGTTCATCTATGACATTTTCAAATACGAACTATCAAATACTTACACGTGTTTCTAAGTAAATTATTAAAAAATATATTATTATAAACTAGTTTCTCAGAGATTTAATCAACTCATTGATTCAATGTTTTGGCTATGCAATACAGTAATGTCACACATGCAAGCCATTGAAAAGCCATTGAAATAGAACAAAACATGTGTTGTTTTACAGTTAAATCATATGAGCTTCAATGGCTTAAGAAAAACAAAAAATAGTTGATGTTTATTATGTCTTTATGCTTTTTACGTTTGCACCACTAAACACAAAAGCAGATCCCTTGTATGTGTAAACCTACTTGGAACTGATTCTGATTTCTGATACACAAAAACATGCTTTGGGGCTCAGGCATTTTCCAAAAGCTGCAACTATAAGTAAGAGAATACAAATTCCGAAAAGGAAAATCTACTTCAAATCATAATACTTAAATAAAAAATTGCTCAACTTCCTGAATGTGCACGTGTGACAGGAGTTCATAATTTTGCCGGTAAAGTAAATGTATATTCTGGTTACTTTGGTAGAAGTCTTTGAGGATTGTATTTCTTATCTGCCTGTCTGTGGGTCCGAACGGTCCTTCAAACCACTTTCGGGCCCTAACCACTAGTTGAAAAACTGCTATTATGTGGGCCATTGTTCTGAATGCTGATTGTATCGCTGCTGTGCGCCAGCAGAGGCCCCATCTGATATTCCCCCCCCACGTCTGCCGGGGTGACGAGGGGGCAAGGCCAAGTCCCACGTGTCCGGCTGGAGAGCAGATTAAAGCGCTCTGAAAAGCCGCACACTGCTGCCCGCAATGAGAAAAATAATAATGTGGACACGGCCTTCCCTTTATGACGGTAACAACACATTCTCCAGAGACCAATCTTTTTTTATCAATTCCAAAGAGTGACAAACAGCGCACAGCCAAAGCAAGGCTTGTATGAGAGGATGTATGGAGTATTTATGATGCTTGTGCGTGTCAGAAGCCGCGATGACAAAAGCAGTCAAACAAACTTATATTACTACAGTATCTGCCTATCTAAACACTGCTCTGTGGATTTTTATTTTCATCAAAATTAATGAAGCACTAGCTGTACCATACAGGAAAATCTGAAGACGGTAGAAAAGATGAATGAAAAGAATGTTGTGAATTGGTATTCAGGGTTTCCCCAAGTATATTTCGCGACCCATTTAGGTTTTTTTTTTTATTCGTCCGTGGACAATGATCCCTCGCTCCCTTGCTCTGATCTCGCCTCCTTCTGGCCTGTTAAGTGGCCTGCCTCACAGGGTGACTGGCTGTCTACATGATGTGGCCTGCCTCACACAGGGTGACTGGCTGTCTATGATGTGGCCTGCCAACATGGCCACTGTCATACAGATCATAAATCAAAGCCCTTGATTGGTCTCTGTGTGTCATTCAAGCTCGGGATAACCTCAGCTCAGCTGAGGTAAAGGACTCTCTGAGTGTTTAGATGGTTAACTTAGTCTAAGTTCTCAGTGGGTCTCAAACGGTGTGGTCACCATTTATGTAAACACAGGGTGAGAGGGTAGTGATTGGTCTAATGGATAGTTAGGTGGGCTGAAGATCGGAAGGTTGTGAGTTCAAATCCCGCCAGGAACACCACCACGAGTGTGCCCTTGAGTACGGCACTTAGCCCTTAGTTACTCCAGGGAGAATGTCCCTGTAATTGGTCATTATGAGTCGCTTTGGATAAAAGCTTCAGCTAAATGAAATGTGATTAGTAAAATATGTGATTAGTAAAATATGCATGAATAAATAAATAAAAGGTTAACTACGTGAAAAAAGGTAAGATATACTTTTAAAACTTGTTGAGAGCTAAAACTAATCTTTGCTGCTGCCTCAAAGAGGAGCAGGGAGGAGAGGAGAGAGACAGGTGAGGCTGATTCAGGAGCACAGACACACTCACCACTATAAATGAACCAAAAATACATTAATAAACAAGTTTCAGTGTTTATTTCATATTGGAAATGGGATGTTATTCGTTATGGCCATGATTTTATGATTATTGAAATGTATACAGTTCTGTTTAATATAGGTTTTTCCATAGATCTAGTCTCTTTACTTTCCCCTCAAAATGCACCAGATTGATGCATTTAACTCATAAAAACAAAACAAAAAATCCTAAATACATTTATAAATATTTATATATTTTTAAATAGTAACCCATTTCCATTATGTTTATGTGTGGGTAGTAGATTTAAACTATAAGGCTATCATTATGGGCCCTGCCTGTACCTGTTCGCTCTGCCATCGCGTGAAGGGTCTGCTAACAAGCGACCAACAGAAAGGTTAATGTTAATGTTGTTGCACGTCACCTCACCTTTTCTGTGTTAGAGTTTTACTCGCTACAGGGTGTACTTTGAGGGTTTGTGACTCTGCAGACCATTTACATGCAGAGAAAGCTACATACAGTAACACACAAGGGGACGGGTAATAACCAGAAAAGCATGACATGGGACCTTTACATTATTTATTTTTTGCATAAACGAGACATGACATGACGATGAATGAAAAAAAAGAAAATAAATATTTATATAATCTTAAAAATAAACATAATATTGTGTAACTTATTCAGGGACTCCCCAGTGCCCCAGACACATATTAGTGTACATATCAGAAATATTCATTAGGCCTAAAAATTGCTTTTAGTTCAATCATTTTACATGTTTGTTTTTGAAGAGTAGTTTTTATTGAAGTGTTTAAGCAGAAGTCAGTTTACATGTCATGTGACTACAACAACAGATTGGGGAAATGCAGTTACAGCCAGATGGAGCTGCAAGAAATCTGATATATTGCTGAAGTGATGTCACTGTATCGGATGGGATTGATTTACGAAACGGTGTGTGTGAGGAGTTTGAAAGATGTGAGTTTAAAAGACCTCTGAATCCCCCTCCTCATCTTTGCTTTAGGAATTAGTGTCTTTCACACCAAAATCTCGACCCAACAATCGGAAGTTGACTTGCATTGTGGGTGAAGATATTGACCCGAAAGAATTAAGCATGAAAAAATAAGATATCTCAGTTTGAAGTGCTCAACTCTCTTATTGAGAATACTTTTTAACATGTTAGCAGTATTTTAAGGTTTGAGGTAGAGCTTATTTTTACTTTTATGTTTTACTTTCCCTTATATGCTTTTGATTAAATATATCAAAATGTATCGTATTATCCTCAATGTCAGAAATCAATCTATTTTACTTTGGAATGAAAAGTGAAAGAGACATAATGTTGCACTTTGTGGTGAGTACAGAGTTAAAATTGGAAAAAGAGCTGTGGAAAGAAATTCCAACTCTGGTTCAGTTCTTAACTCTGAACAGTCGACCAATCACGACGTCAAGTGGATGCCTAGTCAGCGGTTTTGGAGACAGGCCTCCCAATCTTTCCCTGTAGTGTATAGCAACCATCTACAGATGACAAAAAGACAATATGTTTGTTGGAAATATCACTCACTCTCTTTTTCATGAGATATGTGAGGCAGACAGTACAAACTTCAAGAAAGCAACATTTCTAACTTTGATTTCTTGGACTAAATGTTCTGCTATGTTCCTGATAAAATGAAATAATAAATGTCATGTATAATGATGAAACTTGGGAGGTCCTTTGGATAACAGAGAATCATTCATTCTTAGAGCTCTTGGCATATCAGGTGATGTAACAACATATTTTTGTGATATTTAAAGTTGTTAAATATCTATTTGTCATTATCCGTAAGATAAGCCAAAACCATTTCATATCCGAATATCATAATAGTGCATGGCAACAGGCGATCTTTCTTTAATATCAGCAACTCCTTCAAGATACTGTGAACTGTGCGTGTGTGTGCGTGTGTGTGTGTGTGTGTGTGTGTGTGTGTGTGTGTGTGTGTGTGTGTGTGTGTGTGTGTGTGTGTGTGTGTGTGTGTGTACAGTAGTCAGATAAAGAGCCTGAAATCAAACTTGTAATCTGGTTTGGGGGAAATACTTGATTTAAATGGTCATGGTGTGTGAGTGTGTGAAGGGTTTGTGGATCCGCACTAATGTGACAGTTTGAAGATTACACTGACCACGTTTTGTATCAGAATGTTAGTTCTTGGGAGAGCTTCAGCAGCTCGTAGACGTAGAGTATACACTATACAGACTGATCCTCAGTGTGTGTACAAGGGTTAGAAGTGTGTGTTAGGGTGATACATTCTAACAGAGGAGGGACACGTTTTTGCAAGTTGGAAATAAACATCTAATTTTTACAAAATAAGATGAAAAATCTGGTTTCATTTTCTGTTTTGTGTAGCAGTGATGACGTATTTCTGAAGGCATACCCGGAGATTAGCATAGCAAGGGCTCCCTCCACTAAAAGCCAATAGGATTTGTCCATTGCAGAAAATAAGATTTCACATTTATGATACTTACACGTTTTTTCCATCAGGATGACCTCCACTTATTTCACGGTTTAGTTGAAAACTCGATTGTGATTCTGAACTTGGATTCATGATGGAAAACTGTCTCCAGAAAAGAAACGAGGGCAATAAACCGCCCCACTGCACACTATCCCTTACATAATACACCAATTCAGGGTTTTTGAAATATAATACAATCGGCAGTACAAAGCATTAGGCTACAGTATAATGGAACTAAAGAACAGTCGCATGACTTCACCTCACCACATTAAGCTTGTATTAACCATAATTCTTTCTCTGGAATCCAACCAAAAACTATCTTGAGATTTACCAAAAATGTATACATTTCTTAATACTGTCAAGAAAAAACCCACAAAGATACAGAAGTCCAGAATGATTATGTATGAACATTTGCCAAAAAAAAAGGGAAAAACAGAAAGAGAGACTGGAGAAAAACTGATATGTTTACAAAACTAGACTTCATACAGATTCAATCAGTCGTTAGGAAGATATACGACCTAAATTAAAAGGGAACAAATGACAAATTATCTTTAAAGCGAGTCAATTACCTAAAATTAAAGATTCATATTGAAATATTTTCAGTGGGAAATGTTTTTTTACAGACAGAAAAGAGACCACTTTGATGAATGTTAGCGGTATATTGAATATTGAAAGTGCACAGACTCCTGAATATTTCAACACAATAAATGCACATTCAAGACAAAAGCTATAAATCTCTGCGAGATCTCTGCACACTGAACACAAAGCACTTGATCCTTTTCTCATATCTCGCATTATGGAACACTGCAAAGTAAATAGACGCCGCATTGAAGGAGTAAAAAAGAGGTATAAATAGAAGTTGTTATTCCAACCCATCTAATGTGAAACAACATCATTTTCCTGACAATGCTTCTCAGCTTCTTTTAAACCAAACACAGCGCTTTAATACGGCCCTTTGTTTCGCCTGTCTTTCTGTTCTATTATTGCAAAGAATTGTTGCTCTAGATCTAGAGGAACTCACATGCTCCAGATTAAACTGGTCACCATAATCAGGCTGAAGAATTTAATTGTAAGAGCTTCTGCTGGCACTATTTTCTCTCTTTTCTTTCCTCCTTGACAAAAATCTGACAGTGGCTTTGCATGGCAAACCTGTTTAATGAATGACTAATCCAGGAAGAGCGCATTATGGCAAACTGTCACACACACATTGTACCAATATTAACTTGAATTTACATTATCATCCTCTGGTAATGCTGGAATATTTGGATTTCCATTAATGCATGGGCCTTTCTGTGTGAAAAGCAAACATCAGTGAACTAAATCTGTTTCCCCCTCTTTTGATTGGATGTTGGTGTTAACGCTGTAAGAGGAGCTTTCTTTATTGGGATGACAGCTCCAAGGCTTCCCTACTCCTCGCAATCAAGCTCACAAACAAAAGACCCCGCTTGCATTACCCAAAACCTCTTCACAAGCAGCAAAGCCCAACTCCTATTCCACCATTGTACTGCTGCTGTAAATCAAGCAGAACAAAGAGCAAAGGCACAATCACACGGGCCGCACCATCATCCTTATATAAAACATCAACCCAAAGAACAATGATTCAGACACTCGTGTGAAGAAGTACTTTTCCTCCTCCAGTTATTTATTGTTCATCTTCGAGCTCTCTATTCACTGTTTATATTTTTTCTATTGTCCTATTTCTGACTCTCCACACTCAAAATAAGATTCCGTTTTTTCAGGGTGGGTACCAAACATGGCCACACAATGTAGCAGTCTGAGCTAAAGATGGATCTGAAAAACACATTTCATACAGATAATACTTTCATATTGCATACTATTCTTGCTTATATGCTTTGAACTTGGTGACATTCTGGCAAGATAAATTGAATACAGAATAGGAAATGAACAAATATGAGGCCTTATATTAGATACAATTAAAATAAATGATATCAGACGGAATAGAAAATACTCTTTTATAATATTGCACTAGTATGAAATAATTAAAGTAAATGTGTGGCTGCCAGACCTAATTCTCTGATGTAGATGCAGGGTGATGTAGACTAAGCCTGCATATTTTGGCAAGATTGCACATATTTATAACCCTGAACAAGAGCACAAAAAAACAACTAAATACATGTTTTAACCACAAACAATGTAAATGTTTAATGTGTAGCTACCAAAATGTCATATACAAATGCTGTATACAGAATAAACAACCCAGTCTCACAAAAAAAAACGTGTAATAACTACGTTGGTCCACAACGTAGGACGTAGTATTTCTACAAAAATGTCTCTGAAATTGTAAGATCCCTACGTTTTTTTTCACCATTCATTCCAATGGCTGGCGTCTATGTCACGTGATCTTCACATTTCTCCCTGCAGAAAAAAAAAACATGGCCGAACTTCGTTTTATTCTCGGTGTAAAATGCCTATTTTAAAGTTAGTTTGACCATTAAAATGCGTTTTGATGTCATTTGATCCGAGAAATATGAGTTGTTATTTCAGATTATGTGTGTAGTGGATTGACATGATATTTAGTTTGCTAGTTATTATGAAGATTACTTCAGAAAATTGTGTCGAAACAACGTTTTCATTGTTACCAGGGTGGTTGCTAGGGACGCTGCTATCGATATTATTTCTGTTATGTTGTGTAAAATTGTGTTATCTTTATTGCTACCCCCTTCCCCGTCAATGTTGGTCCACAGCGCAAACGTATTAGTTGAACAAAATCCGCAATTGTGGCATAGTGTGGTGCCGAGAGATGGGAGTCGGGGTATCAAAGGTACAAGCTAGACTTTTATTTAGCAAAAACAG
>NW_011361566.1:0-2788 GCF_000735185.1 Notothenia coriiceps
TAGACCTCAGAAATCGGGAGCATTTCAAAATGCAAAATTGGGGGGGTGCTAGTGGATCGCCGGAGCTGTTAGATTAACATTAACATGCTTATTGTAGTTGTAAGTGCACTGCCTTGCGGCCTGTAGCACCGTCCTTGATGGAGCATATGTGTGGGCTGGACCTGTATTTTACAGGAAAGGAGTGAGCAGAGAGTAGAGTAGTTGTCGATTCTTGTTCTGTTTTCTGTGAATATCTGCCTCACCCTCTCAGACTTTGAGTTGAGCGCGCTACTAAAGAGACGTGTTACCATGGAAACCAAACAATGGTGTAGCTGTATTAAAGTCCGAGTGGAAACAGTCGTGTGTAAATCTGATTTTGTCAGAAACCGGGAGAAATGCGGGAGAAATATGACCCCGGGAGGAAACCGGGAGAGGGCAATGAAATCGGGAGTTTCCCGCGAAAATCGGGAGGGTTGACAAGTATGGTCCCTGGACAAGACACTTCCCAAATTGCTCCTGTGGGGATTGTCCACAGTACCGAATGCATGTCAGTCGCTTTGGATAGAAGCATCGAACAAATGACATGGAATGTAATAATGTTTTTTGTGTAACAACCAATAAACCGACTGACTTAGATCTACTGGAGCACTTGGAAATGTTTCAAATGAAAGACAATATTTAGCCATATATTTCTCTTTATGAAGATATTCAGCTAACTGGGGACTGACTCCAATGCTTCAAAGTTTGGTCGAAGTTAAAAGTGGAGCCAAAATGTCCCTCCTACCGTGTTTGAAGATGTCCTAATCAGCCTAATAAGAGGGTGTTAAGTATGTGTGTGAATGGCTATATGTAACCATGCTGTGTTTATGTGTGTGTCTGAGACCTGAAGTCCTAACTGTGTATCTGGGTAAACTGGCAGCAGATAATTAAAGTGCACATTTAGCTGTGGAGCTTCCAATGTCCGCCTCAAAGGTGTCAGCTGAGGCGGTTCTCTTTATGTGTGATGGATGCTGCAATTAAACCAGAAAGGAGAGCTAGAAGTGGCTGTAAATAAAGTTTAGTCTGACCCACCCGTGCATGTGACTCTCCACCAATTGCAAGCCATTTTCAAGTCTTTTTTTTTTTCATTATCGGATTTCTTTTGCACCATCTTTTCAGACTAAAGTCCCAGGGAGGTTGAGATAACTTTGCAACTCTCTAACTGTCGGTCTTTGGACAAATTGCTCCTGGGTGCAGCCTTGCAGATGCCACAGAAGCACGACCTGCCTCACAGAGTGTCACTTTAACTCAACTAGATCAAAGGATAAAAGGACTCTGGGCTCTCTGAATAATGCATTGCACCATATGAGGCAGGATACGACTCCTGACAGCTGCGTTTTGGGAACCTGCAGATTCACAGAGCTACAGCGAGTTGGGAATTGCTCGGCTTGATTGCATTGTGTACGAAAATTCCCAACAGGTGAACTGGATCTGAAATTGCAATCGTAAAACTTTTTGTTTCTGCTTACTCGGTGGAAATTGGATCATTTTCTACTGACAGAAAATGATTGTCCCGCAGGTAAGTGGAGGTTTGTAGCATCTCAACTAATGGTGACAAACTGTTCAGGGATAGGTTTATTCTCTTGGTGGGAAATGCTAGATATTCACACACACACGCACACACACACACACACACTACAAAACAGGAGACATAACTATCTCTAGTAAGACAGTAATTTACGAGTATATTCTAGATTAATCATTTGGTCAATAACATTTCAAGAAATTGTGAAAAATGTTCATCCAACTTTCTCAAAGTCCAAGAAAACCTCCTTAATTGTCTTGTTCTGTCCGACCGAAATGCAAAGATGTTCAGTTTAATATGAAATATAAATGACAGAATCAGGAAATCTCTATATCTCTATCCCATTTTTGCACTGATTCATCAATTATCAAAACATTTGTTTCTCTGTTGATCGACTAATTGATTCGACTCAACTTTTTAAGATTTATCAAGTTAGAGCTCTTTGCTTTTGAGCCACAACAAACCCAGAAGGACCATCAGGAAGTTCTGCCGTCCAACACTTTCAGGGGTGTCAAACTCAAATACACAGTGGGCCAAAATAAAGAAATGGGTACTAGTCGAGAGCCTGACTGGTTCAATGTTTCTTGCAAAACTTATTTAAATGAACTTATTGAAATGAACTTATTGCACATATTAAACCTGGAACTAACAAAGCTTAAATTATTGCCTATAAAAACAACATTAAACATTAAATAATCAGTTGCATTCATTTCTTATGGCTCTATCTGCAGCTTTTCCAGAGTCATTTCTTATGATTACATTTTCCCACAGGCCAACAACAGCTTCAACAAAACTATTTCCCTCAAACAACAAACCAAACATGCCCTGTTGTCGTGAGAAACAAAGTGCATAAGGAAACATCCATGTAAACTCAGTGTGCTGCTCTGTGATGCTAGCTCAGATACTTGGCATCTCATCTTGGGTGCAAGTTCATCAATGTTTGGGGTCAGGCTCTGAGCTGAGGAGACCCTCAGGATGGAGTGAAGGTGTGCGTGCAATATACAGGCGGGCCAGATCTAATAGTAATTAGAAATTATCCTGCGGGCCGAAATTAAATCCACCAAGGGCCTGATTTGGCCCCCGGGCCTTGAGTTTGACACATGTGGTTTAGACCCTTATAACAATGAAAACTAGTGCACTTGTGCAAAGTACTTTGTAAGCTACATTTAGCAATAGTAAGAATAAAATTATACAAAGACTGAAGCAGGCTTTAAAAAGACACTGTAGTTCACTGAAAGATATGCC
>NW_011361567.1:0-4163 GCF_000735185.1 Notothenia coriiceps
AGAATATTGCTCCACTTTCTCCGGTCCCAGAGATTGGGCTTCCAGTAGCTCTGGAGAGAGCTTTCGCACCTGTGGCCACTAACGGTCATCATTTGTTTCAAGACCCGCATCAGAAAGCTTTTGAATGGTGCTACTTTCCCAGTTGGTCTACCTGCTCTTCACGTAGCTCTGCATGTCGTAGTTTAGGTGCTCTCTGGAGATAGGCACTGCTCAATCCACTCCTCCATAGGTCCAAGCTAAGTGAGGGACAATGTGCAGCGAGGCGGTCATTATGGGTAAAGAACAGGCTGATCTAACATAGTCCGTTGTTACTGTTTGGATTTGACTTGTCCGTTTTATATACATAATACATATATATAAATACACAATACGACAAGCTGCAGGTATTATTGATTTTATTTCTATATAACCTTCAACAGATTTGCTCTCACCTGAAAGCTGCCTCGGGTCCTTGAAGGAGCTTTATCAATTCAATCTGTTATTAATGTCTCCTCTCCTCTCTGATGTCTCCTCACCCTCTCTGATGTCTCCCCTCCTCTCCCTCTCTAATGTCTCCTCCCCCTCTACCTGTCCTTCTGATAACCTGACGGTGTTTCCTCTGTTTCAGAAACACCTGGAGAAAGAGCAGAGCCGTGCGGAGAAGAAGAAAGGGAAGAAGACCACGTCGTAGATTTTTTTTAAATGTTTTATTTCAGATTGTGTCCACAGATCTGTCCCACGCTCACATGTCCATATTAGGAGTTCTAATGAACAGCTGACACGTTCACAGCACCCTTTAAGTAAAGATATCCATGTTCAACATTTTGGGTTAGCTTAGCTTAGCGTAATGAGTGTAAACGTAGGGAAACTGTTAGCATGGTTTGTGGTGGAAGTAACTCATCCATCCGCTGAATGAGAGAGAAAGTAGTTCCAGTTGTTAGGCTTCACTTCCTGTACACTAACGTCATGTTTTTTTTTTTAAATAAACCAGTTGAACAAAAGCGTTCTTTTCTCATGTTTTACTACAAAGAAATGTACATGAATAAAAACAGAAGCCTTTCTCTCAGCTGATCCCAACAGACACGGTTCCAAACACTTTTAACGAACAATTACATTTAAGAAAAATATCAAAATAAAAATCAGACCGGGCTCCACGGATCTCTGCCCGTCTGCTCCTGGAAAACAAAAAGACAAAATATTCCTGTTAGTCGCCGCTCAGGGGAAAGGGGAGGAGCTTAACTCTGCCCTATTGGATTTAGTTAGTCGTGTTTATGGCCTGTTACGGCACCTGGTGTAACGGAGTATAACGGAGACGAGGTGAGAGCAGAGCATTGGGAGGCTTACTGAGACTGAGATATATATATAACACGAGAAGTCATTAGTTTTTTATATTCAGATTTCCTCATTTCTTATTTATTTATTCTTTGCGCTCCTTTGAGAGGGAACAAGGAGGAGAGGGTTATACCGGTGTACTCTGCTCTGGACTCGCTGCAGTTTGACTGAGTTCACTTTCCGCCTCGTGTCTTCAGATGGTCTTCTGTCCTCCAGCTTTCACTCAGACGATCAATAACCCTCAAATCTGAGTTTAAGGAAACTTTATTCCTACTTTGTGTCAGAAAGTACATTTACTCAAGTACTGGACCTAAGTACAATTTTGAGGTACTTTGACTTTACTTGAGTATTTCCATGTTATGCTACTTTGTACTTCTACTCCACTCCAGTTCAGAGGTCACGATCTGAATACTTCTCCCACCTCTCTTTATTACCACAAGTTTGACTCTTTGGTCAAAAAGGGAAAGAGCATCGAATGGTTTTACAGAATCGACCTCAGATGCTTTAAAACCTAGAAGTGATCATGAATTCCTTTCTCTAGTAAAACACGATCGACAAGTTATTGTTCCGTCTCTAACATCCAGTAAACCTTTACCCCGACAGAAAAGCCTTTGACGCTCAGATTAGACTCGAGGAGGACAGGAAGGTTAAGTTAAGTGTATGTGACCTGGTACTTCCTGTAGTGCTCCAGGCTGCTGCAGTGCTTCACTTTAGCCTCGTCTTCCTCAGCGTAGATCAGCTGACACAAGTTACACAAATATCCCACGACCGGCCGGACGAACTCCACTCCTGCCGGAGAAACACGCACATATAATAACAGCTTGTATGAAGTCCCAGGGAAAGTCTAACAGGTCATAATACAGAGTGTCTTCAAACCACGTCGTAGTAAAGTTTGTTTTAAAATAATTGTAAAAAGTCAAAGTTTATTTTGAGGTAAAAATATAAATAATAACAGAAGAGTAAGTTCTAACATTAAGAAGCTCTGGTTTATCTTACATATAAAAGTAATGGTGTTGAAACAAATGAAAAGAAGTCCTAGTTATTATGTCGTACTAACTAAGTGATGAACCAGAACTCTGAGCGTCAGACGGAAAGCTCACAGAGCTCCGACGTCACGTCCTTCTTTACGTCAGGAGACAGCTTGTATACGGAGAATATAATAAGATGAAAAACTAATAACTAAAATACTGCTTATTGTAATAATAGATCAATATGTGAGAGGCCTTCTGCGGACCCTCAGACCTCAGGTGCTGCCACTCCTGGAACTGAGCCGGGCACGTTATTATTATTTGATATTCCCTTAATCGTCCCACAGAGGACATTTTACGCCAGGAGACGTCTTGTTTACGGGGTCATGTTGTTGTTGATATATCTTATAAACAAGATCAGAGTATATATACACAGTATTTCCTCACCAACAGGTCCTGAGGGTTTCTGCTCCTCAGCGCCCCCTGCTGGTTCACTCTGCAGCTCCTCAGAAGCTTCCTACGGACACGTCACAGAGCATTACATCAATCACACATTCAGAAGAAACATTCTCATGCTCACAAGTTGCTTTCTTGTCCTCACGAGAAGAGGGTGCAGTGGAGCCCCTTAGATAGTGATGGTTGTGATGTTGGGATGTATGAATACTATTTGATTGATTGAACTAAGAGCTCGACACACCTGGCTGAAATGACTTTAGAATGAAGTCAGAGTTTAAAATATCTTCATGTCTGTCCGGTCCGTTCCACAAAACAAAACCTTTTGTCTTTTCCTACACTAGAGATTAAAGAGGTGGAGTGGGAAAGAGCATTCCATACCCTGAGATAGAAAAGTCAGGTTTGCTATCTATAGTAATATAGTAACTAATCTTACAAACTGAAGCCTTGAGTTTCCGTCACCAGGAAAAACACAAATGTTCACAATTCATTTCTTTCTAACATTATTTTGACTGAAGTCTGGAAGAAGGTTTGAGATCCACACGATTAACTTTCAGACTTTAATATCCAACTCTGATCTAAAGATATAACCACGTTCCCAGCTCGACTGATAAAAGAAGTACTCAGATTACACTTCAGTAAGAGTACCAAAACATTATCATCAAAACACTTCATTACAGGTCAAAGTCCTGCTTAACAACAAGTACAAAAGCATTATCAGCTAAATGTCCTCATAGAATAACAAGTACTGTAGAAACATGTCCTTTATGTATTTATAAATTATATGTGACTTTTTGTAAAATATTTAAATAATTTGACTCTGTTGTGATTGGTCAAGCACTTAGAGATGCCCCGCCCTTAACCCAGTGTTTCCCCTAAATACAAATAGTGGCGGCGCAGCGCCGCTGCTGCTTGGGGGCGCCAGCCAGGTACTCATTTAAAATTAAAATAATAATAATTGTTTGATTGTTTGTGATGTGGATCTGTAGTATTTGTGTTACTGTTTGTTCAATAAAGGTGTATTTTTGCTAAATGTTGAGACATTGCCACTGTATGTACTGGCAGGGCCGAGTTTTGGCATAGGCTGGGGGGCGCTGCGCTGGCAGCTCTGGGAGGGAAAAACGTTTTTGACCGTTGGAGCTCATCCTAATTTTCGGCCTTGATGTAACAACATTCATAATGAAGTAAATGTAACACCCTTTTCACCCTGGTTACACTTTTCCTTTGCCCTGTACGGTGGGCGCTGTAAGTGATGAAAGTGGGGGATGTTGGCTCATCAGGCGCCTGCAGCTCACAGCCAAAGTGGGAGAGAGAGAGAGAGAGAGAGAGAGAGAGAGAGAGAGAGATAGAGGGAGCACCGGTACCGGCGCTGTTGTTATTAGAATCTGGTGCTAGCTGCGCTAACGGATATAAGAAGTAGATGTTTCTACA
>NW_011361568.1:0-5000 GCF_000735185.1 Notothenia coriiceps
ATCAATCTTAAATAACTTTACTATTATACAGTATATTTCTACCAAACTCACCTATTTGCATTGTTGTATAGAAGCTGTTTCTCAAACAATGAGAGGGAGAGCTCTCTCCTGTCAGACTGAGAGAGATAACTACAGCTCAGTGAGGTAAGGGACTCTGTTTAGATAGTTAACTTTAGTCTAGTTATCTCAGTGGGTCTTAAACGTTTTGGTCACCATTTATGAGAATAAATGAAAAACAGTTATGAAATACTATGACAGTAAAACAAGAATACAGTTTAAAAGGGGAGTGATTTGTAAAATATCCATAAAGAAAAAGAAAAATCTGTTTACAGTGCTGTTTCATATGGGTGTTGAGAGATGTATCCTTAAAGTCCTTATCTTGCGTAATTTACTGTAGCTGAAAGATCATAGAACTGTTTCAAAATGCATTAACTTGTTGGGTCTTATTCCAGTAACACGTGATATAGATCGAATATCGTTTCCTATTTGCTGTAAATCACTTGTTAATATCGGGAAAATGGGTCAAATTCAGAGGTATCCAGAAAAGTCTGGATTCAAACTTGCCGCTGCTTGGTGCTGTGTCGTGACGTCACGTGTGGTTCCGCGAATCCTGGTGAGTTCAGCCCGTCCCAGCATCACACAGTGTAGCATTGCTGGTATAGCCGCATGTCAACTTTGTGTATCAGTGTTTATCATCGTCCACACCAAATAATTGTTCTGTCAAATTGTGCCAAATACCCGCGCTATTAGCTTTTACTGATGCGTAAACATCAACAATATTTGACGCCATTTTTCGTTGTGAACTCTCGCTGGCTGCGCGCATTGGCTGTCGATCCGGACGGCAGCAGGGATCCAGACAGCGGCAGCCGGGAACCACACGTGACGTCACGAAATGGCCTGCTTCCAGAAGCAACGTTTTTTTTATTGGACCTAATATTTTTCCTTTTTTTACATATTATTCAGTATGAAATAAAGAAACATTGACTATCTGTTGCATACACCCCCCAGAAATCAACTGCCAAAAACAGTTTTTAATGTAAGATAAGGACTTTAAAGGCTAGCTAACTAGCGTAAGCTAACTAGCGTAAAATAACTAGCCTAAGATAACTAGCTTAATATAACTAGATTACTTCACCTGCTGACATCTTAGGTTTCCAGTTGTTATTGTAAGAACAAAAAACAAATCAAAGGTTCATTAAATGGGAACTTAATGGCTAAATACTTATATATATATTTCCAAACATTTGGTCTACCTACGCTGTAAAATGTATTATCTCTTTGATTTACACACAGCATCTACTGCACGTCTGTCCGTCCTGGGAGAGGGATCCCTCCTCTGTTGCTCTCCCTGAGGTTTCTCCCATGTTCCCCTTTAAACTGTGGGTTTTTTCCGGAAGTGTTTCCTTGTATGATGTGAGGGTCTAAGGACAGAGGGCGTCGTTTTTCTCATACTGATATCCTGCACAAACTGTGCTGTTGTATTTGCTGTAAAGTGTCTTTACTGTAGGGTATTTTTATTATATGTACAGCACTTTGGCTCGACCAAAAATCGTTTTAAAAATGTGCTATATAAATAAAACTTGATTTGATTTGACATACAACATATAATTGATGCTTAAACTAGATTTCCCAGGCAGAAAGGCAGCCATCCAATCACCTTGGAAGTAAAGCTTTATTTAGCACGGTTGATTCAGTCATATAGTAAATCGGGACTCTACCCAAATATCATGCACCATCTTGTAACCCACAACCATTGTTTGTCCATTTTGGGCATTGGAACAAATCCAAGTAGAAAGAGATCATGAATATCTGAGTAGTGTGGGTGTTTGTTGTTTTCATTTTGAATCAACTCGTCCCTAGTTTCCAGTTTCCTTGTAAAACAAACAGAAATCCATGCAGTTGACTTATTATGAAGCTTAAGGGGAAGCAATAGATTGGCGCCGTGGGCAGGTGTACTTATAGTAAGGGTTGAATGCATTACCATCTAAATGTACTGTATTATATTAAGAGTAACTAACACTAACATATTTCAGCTGAATCACAATAAACCCAGGCATCCGAGGAAATGCACCCAAGATCAGCAGCACTGTGGTAAATAAGGCAATTTATTAAACACACAGGATTTAAAAACCTCACATAATTCCTGACAACAGTATGAGGAGAGCATTCAAGCTGAGATCAAAGCGCTGAGCAACAATGCGGTATATAGCTTATCGCTGCCTGTGATCCACGGCTCCTCAGCCAAAGCACCTGTGTGTACATTTCCCAGAAAAACAGCCTCCGGTGGTGATCATTACGTCTTCTCTGAGGAGCGGGGGGGGATCGTTAGCCAGCTCCACGGAAACATCACGCTGTTAGCTCTCCGTATCGGGGGTCACGCTGCTGTTTGCTTTGGTTCTTTTCCAAGTCTAATCTGCTCTCCTCGAGACATGTATCAACTTCCAGCTGTCAGTTTCATGTCTTGTATTCGTCTTGTATAGATCGTGGAGTGGTGGCAACACAACGATGTTACTGTACAGCAGTGTTTCAGTAAGATACGCTGGTCAAAGGGTTTACGGAGGTTTCAATGTCCGGGACAAATGGGAGAAATGTAACATTTAAAAAGCCAATTGAAGAAGATTCAACTTATTGTAATTACGTAGTACAGGTTAACGTAACGAAACGGTTTCTCTGCATTTGACCCATCCCAGTGTTAGGAGCAGTGGGCTGCCATTATGAACGGCGCCCGGGGAGCCGTGTAGGGAACCGTGCCTTCCAGTGTCCAAGCCAACTCCCTATGGACTTCGCCACCACCTCCCTATGTTTTAACTCTTAACAAAAATAGCTTCCCCCAGCTTTAGGCCAACATATTCTCATATCGCAAAAAAATTACTCACGGCTCTAAACACCCTCATTGTAGGCCTCTTGCATTAATGTCAATTTATGTTCTGTGGACTGTGTTTTTAAATATATTATTAACCAGCACTTATTAATACTGGTATACCCCGTTTATCTATAGGCCCTTTGTTGTTGTATGTATGTCACACTGTGGGACTGCGGGAATCGGTATCTCGACATTTCTGTACAGTATGTATAACACATGTAGACATTTTGACAATAAAGCTGACTTTGACTTATAAAAATAAATAAATAATGATATAAACAATAAAAGGGGACATATAAATACGGTTTCTAATAATAACATGCACGTAGGCATACTGTATGAATCATAACAATTTAATTATTCTAACTTATCTTTAATACACTTCACATTATGCTTAAGTGGAATCATTTCTCCTACATATTATGACGGGAGAGATTGACATTTGACAGATTTTACGGCGAACGTAAACACAGCTGCACATTATAGGCTGATGTTTGAAACCTTCTCATTTACATGGACCCCCTTGCTGCTGTTTGCAGCTGCATGTCGGCCCTGAACAGCTCTGCCCAGAGGAATAGTGTAATATATGGAGGTGGTGGTTCTTATTAACAATTAACATAATTACAGTATGAAGGGACCGCCTGCGCCCTGCTCTGCTGAGCTTTGATCCCTCGTGGTTGAACTTGCTCAGCGTTTAGTGCTCTAACGCATCGACATGGAGGAAACCACCTGTCTGTGATGAGAGCTCCTCTGTGCTGCAGTCAATACTGCCAGCTTGTATAGCACACATTAGGAGTGGTGCACTGTGGGGTGTTTCGTTTCTACCTGCAATTTAAAGGAGATATTTTTTAAAACGTGGTGGTTAAACTGGTAAACTAGGGGCTAGGGTTATACTTTTTTAATTGTAGGTTTGTCTGTTGCACTGTATGCTAACGTATTCGGTCGATCTCTATACATATCCTACTGTATGTACATGTTAGCTTTCATTCTACAATGTTTTTTATTGCATGTGCACTGTGGGATATTTAGTTTGTACCTGCAATTTAGATGTGATATTTTTTTTAACTCAGTATTTAAACTGGTAAACTAGGGGCTATGTTTATACTTTTTTAGTAGTAGGTTGTTGCACTGTATATATATACCTATAGTGAAACTCTATAGATATATATCCTTCTACTGTACATATGTACATAGGCCTATTAGCTGTTTATTTTTACAATATCTTCATCTCATTTGCAATGGCTTGTGAACATCATGCTTTTGTAACAAAACAATTTCCCACTTTGTGATCAATAAAGTATATTTTTAGACTCAATATATGTTTGAAATAAGAAAAAGGTGTTTAGGAGAGTTACAAGTGTTTTTATTGCAACTATGATATAGCGCGTACTGGACTTGGAAAGCATTCAGACCTTCATGTTGTGGAATTTAATGTTTAATAACCCGAGTCATTGATTCCCGAGTATGTTCCGAAAAACATTTCCTGGAAAATAATATTTACTCTTTCTCTTTTTCCGTCTGTTATTCATCAGATAACAAAGACAGTTATTCTAGCGAGAATTGTCGACAGTACATGTCGCCTGAGATAATACCTGGAAAGTATTAGATGATGGAAATAGTCCGTGTGGTCTGTTCAAAAATATATATTTATTTCTGCTTTTGTTGTCTTTTTAATCTCTTCCATTCTAAAGTGCAGTTATGTTTTTTCCATCGAAGATCGAACAAAAAAGTGTTTTTGTTGCTCGATAAAGAATCAGTGTGTACAAGAAATTGCTGCAATTGAAGACACAAGGAAGTCGTACACTTTTAGATGTTATCTCGTTATTGTTTTCTCTTCATAACGCACTGGAAAAACCAACACATAAAGAACAGAATGGATATATTTGGTGTATCCCATTATCTCACACCTCCGCAGTGAAAGGCTCAGAATCAGATCCAGTGAACACCTGCACATAATAACCCAGATCCACCTGCGCAAATCTATTCTCATTACTTGATATAGCACGGTGGACATAGCACATTCATTATTCATACTTTCTGCAAACTCTAACTGACCTCTGTCAAGGACATTTGGACGGGAATTCATCTTGACAAAATTGGCCAATCGCAGCCTCTAAATTGGACATATGCAAAAACG
>NW_011361569.1:0-4042 GCF_000735185.1 Notothenia coriiceps
TTCTTATGTGGAATCTTTGGGATTTGAGACCTTCTAGATCAGTGGTTCTCAACTGGTGGTTCGAGACCCAAAAGTGGGTCGCGGACCCGTTTAGAGTGGGTCGCAGATGTGTGAATGAAGAACAAAAAAATAAAAAAATAATTGGAATTCTTTTTTTTTTTTGGGTGAAAAAGTCAAACTTTTATTTTGAAGGCCCGATTTTCTAACGCTGTGCATGCAGTCGGCGTTGGACTGGAAGTACCGGAGACCATAAACGGTATTGAAACCTCTGTCACGTAGTGATCATCTTCTCAATAAAATATCTTTGCTGATGTTTTTTCGAGTCTTCTGGCCAATCAGAATCAAGATTGTTGCCGGAAGTCCCCACGGAGAATAACTTTGCGGTCGAACTATTCTTTATACATCCATGGGTACAACTTCAGATAAAAATGAACACATAATGAAATATGACCCCCGGTTTGATGATTGACAGGTCACACAAACCCTTACCCACAATTTAAAGTAAGTCACACAGACTATCTCCTCTTTGTTCTTCTCGCAGCAAGATGTCAGAACAAAGTGAAAAACAAACAATGGCATAAAATATTATTAATATGTCGGGTAGTAATAGATTTATTTATCGTCTTCTCAGAGTGTACCAGAATGCATAGTTTATGTTAGTATTTCTAAAAATCTCCTGGGGGAGAATCCCCCCAGACCCCCTGCTGGGGTTGGGTTTTCAGCATGTGTGCCTTTTTATACAGTTCAGCTTTGATTCCATCATCTCAATAAACCTTTTTTTAAAGCATTCTTTTGTTCTTTGAAGGGATATATGCACTATACTTCACTTGTATTAATATTGTTTGCGGAAAAGCGTATATATTACAGCACGATTTTTTGTGGAATGGATTTGAGTGGTTCAAAATGTTGGGTCGCGATGTATTGACCAAGTAAAAAGTGGGTCCCGAGGCCCGACCAGTTGAGAACCACTGCTCTAGATGTTGTTAAAGAAACCGTTCATTTCAATTGGAGGAATATTGGATGTGAGAAAAAAACCCATAAAGAATACGTTTAAAAATAAATAAACACCCTCGTGTCGGATAATGACAGACTCGCTAAACATTACTTTTTAAAAATTCGATAGACACCTTTAAAAAAATAAATAAATAAAGAATACGAAATTAAATGTATATTATAATACAAATAAATGATAATAATACCGTAAGAAAAAATATAATAATAATATGAGTAATAATAATACAACATATAGACCGAATAGTAAAATAAAACACTTAATAAAATAAAATATATCATATGTTTAGCCTTTGCAGACCATTGACATGCACTAAAACCTATACAACACACATCAAGACAGAGTACACAGGGATTTGGGCCTCTGTGGACCATTGACATGCACTAAAACCTAAAGAACACATTACAGGAGGGAGTACGCAGGGATTTTAGCCTTTGTAGACCATTGACATGCACTAAAACACAAAAAAAGCTTTAAAGACTTTTAAAGCTCGGAGGATAAAACGCAGTGAGACAGATTAAAGGGTCTTATTGATGGTGAATATAAACCCCACAGCGCCCCCTGCAGGCTGATGACCGCCCTGCAGAGCAGACAGTATGTAAAGGGTCTCGATGAGAGGGTTTTCAGACCTGTAATTGCTGTGGGAGTTACGGGAAGCTTCCGTTTCTCAGAGCGGCCGCTGTGAGCTGGAGCTGAAAAATCAGACAGATTAAAGAAGGGGTCGCAGACGGTTAAAGACAGCAGCGGGAGTTAAAGCTCGACTCTGTCTTCTTTATCCTGACACCAAACATACCTGCTCTTATGAAACCACTGGCTGAGACATCTGTCTTCACCAGAGCTCCATTAACACATGGTGGAGCTCACTGGGCCCCAACGCTCTTATTCTGAAAGGCTGCAGCATGGCTTTCAGTAGTTCCAAAAGATGGTCATTTGAAGTATGGAAAGTGTTTCCCAGGAACAATGAGAAAGTGACAGTGCAGAAACAGCTCAGTGTATTTAGTGGTTTGTGTACCGTCTGACGTAGTGCCGCTCTCAGGCCATTAACACATGGGAGAGCTCAACTGCTCTTATTCTGAAAAGCTGCAACGTGGCTATTCAGTAGCTCCAAATGATTATTGGATTATTTAATGTGCAGCGGCTCACTAAGAACATGCACAATTAAGGACATACATATAACACAACACATCAGTAGTCTGGGGATTGTATCCCTTAGTGTCTCTCTGTAGTCCCTTAGTGTCTCTCTGTAGTCCTTAGTGTCTCTCTGTAGTCCTTTAGTGTGTCTCTGTAGTCCTTTAGTGTCTCTCTGTAGTCCCTTAGTGTCTCTTTGTAGTCCCTTAGTGTCTCTCTGTAGTCCCTTAGTGTCTCTCTGTATTCCTTTAGTGTCTCTCTGTAGTCCTATAGTGTCTCTCTGTATTCCTTTAGTGTCTCTCTGTAGTCCTTAGTGTCTCTCTGTAGTCCTTTAGTGTGTCTCTGTAGTCCTTTAGTGTCTCTCTGTAGTCCTTAGTGTCTCTCTGTAGTCCTTAGTGTCTCTCTGTAGTCCCTTAGTGTCTCTCTGTAGTCCTTAGTGTCTCTCTGTAGTCCTTAGTGTCTCTCTGTAGTCCCTTAGTGTCTCTCTGTAGTCCTTAGTGTCTCTCTGTAGTCCTATAGTGTCTCGTTGTAGTCCCTTAGTGTCTCTCTGTAGTCCTATAGTGTCTCGTTGTAGTCCCTTAGTGTCTCTCTGTAGTCCTATGTCTCTTGTAGTCCTTAGTGTCTCTCTGTAGTCCTTAGTGTCTCTCTGTAGTCCTTAGTGTCTCTCTGTAGTCCTTAGTGTCTCTCTGTAGTCCTTAGTGTCTCTCTGTAGTCCTTAGTGTCTCTCTGTAGTCCTTAGTGTCTCTCTGTAGTCCTTAGTGTCTCTCTGTAGTCCTATAGTGTCTCGTTGTAGTCCCTTAGTGTCTTTTCCTACACACCTTCTTCTCTTCTCCAGCGAGCTTGTGATGTGTTTTCTCCGCATGCTTCTGGAAACCCACAGCTGGTAGGTTTTAAGAACAGGGCGACGTGGTGAATCTTCACTTCATCCATCAAGCTGCGTCCACTTTCCTGCAGCTCAGAGCAGGTGTTGCTAACGCGCTAATGACTGCTGTTAGCCTCTCTCTGCACCCCTCCCTCTTTACACCGCTTGACCTCTGACCCCTGCCCATAAAACAGGTAAATATACCTGAGGATCCCAGCGGCCCAGACTCAGACAGAGCACTAATTAGATCTCTAAAAAGGGACTCATTTCATTATGGAGCTTAATGAGTGCGGCTGGAATCGGGTTAGAGCGTTTCCTCCCGTTAGCATTAAAGGCACCGCGATAATCCAGCTCTGAATGAACGCTTTGTTTCTGATTCTTTTTCTCACAACAAGCGTCTCGTTCTGTTTCCTTTATCTCTCATCAGGTGGGAAACTGTCTGAGTTGCTAATTGCCCCTCAGTCTCAGTGCCTCTGCTTTATCCTGATTTTAATAGGAAGAGTGTGAAGTCAGGAACTTCTCCCAGGATTCCTCTAAAGGGTTTCTAATGAAGTCCTGACACTCAGACCGAACTGATCTGTGGTCAGACTGAGAGCGGTTAGTTCTGCTTCATTGTGTCTGTTTGAGCCGGACATGAAGCCGACGTCTGGAGCGTCAGGGAGAAAGACTGGCTCTTTAAAGGAACATTTAGAAGTGTAGGAAAACAGAGATTAAAACTGGAGGACTCTGTAGTCCTTTAGTGTCTCTCTGTAGTCCTTAGTGTCTCTCTGTAGTCCTTAGTGTCTCTCTGTAGTCCTTAGTGTCTCTCTGTAGCTTATGTCTTTGTCTCTTGCTTAGTGTCTCTCTGTAGTCCTTAGTGTCTCTCTGTAGTCCTTTAGTGTCTCTCTGTAGTCCCTTAGTGTCTCTCTGTAGTCCTTAGTGTCTCTCTGTAGTCCTTAGGTCCTTAGTGTCTCTCTGCAGTCCCTTAGTGTCTCTCTGTAGTCCTTAGTGTCTCTCTGTAGTCCCTTAGTGTCTCTCTGTAGTCCTTTAGTGTCTCTCTG
>NW_011361570.1:0-680 GCF_000735185.1 Notothenia coriiceps
AAAATACCAAACAGATCACCCATTCTAGCCATGCCTCAAATCCCTCGATTTCACTTCCTGTTTTAAAAGTGCTGATTTGGGGTAAAAAGCTTTACAAAAAAAAAATTGATAAAATAAAAGAGGAGGGGCTGAGCTCATGCGGGACCCGGCAGCTACTGTCTAAACTAAATACTGCCGTGATGAAACGCCATATCATGGATTCTCAAGGATTATTTCTGAAACAGTATGCAGCTCAAAGGCTTTCTCTCTTGCCGGTTATACCACAAGGTGAGTTCCTTTTTACTTCCTGCTTCTTCACACACATGCTCTCCAGTACAGGTTAGCTCTGAGTGTTAGCGATGCTAATGTAAACACCGACCATATTACGTCCAAAATTTGGACGTAATATGGTCGGTGTTTACATTAGCATCGCTAACACTCAGAGCTAACCTGTACTGGAGAGCATGTGTGTGAAGAAGCAGGAAGTAAAAAGGNAGATCACCCATTCAAGCCATGCCTCATATCCCTCTATTTCACTTCCTGTTTCAAAAGGGCTGATTTGGGGTATAAAGCTTAACTCAAAAAAAAAATGTATAACAAATAAAAAAGGAGGGGTCTGAGCTCATGCGGGACCCGGCAGCTACTGTCTAAACTAAATACTGCCGTGATGAAACGCCATATCATGGATTATCAAGGATTAT
>NW_011361570.1:695-4791 GCF_000735185.1 Notothenia coriiceps
GATCACCCATTCTAGCCATGCCTCATATCCCTCTATTTCACTTCCTGTTTCAAAAGTGCTGATTTTGGGTATAAAGCTTTAAAAAAAATGTGATAACAAATAAAAAAGGAGGGGGCTGAGCTCATGCGGGACCCGGCAGCTACTGTCTAAACTAAATACTGCCGTGATGAAACGCCATATCATGGATTATCAAGGATTATCTCTGAAACAGTATGGAGCTCAAAGGCTTTCTCTCTTGCCGGTTATACCACAAGGTGAGTTCCTTTTTACTTCCTGCTTCTTCACACACATGCTCTCCAGTACAGGTTAGCTCTGAGTGTTAGCGATGCTAATGTAAACACCGACCATATTACGTCCAAAACAGTCGGGCATTGTTTCTGATAGCAACGTTTCTGATAGGGCCGTCGGTCCACATTTCAGATATTACGTCATATCGGAAGCAAATCTGGATCATCTCTGTTGTTCCCCCGTTTTTAGAGATTTGGGTACGGAGGAAAAGAGAGAGGGTTTTATTTTCTGACGCTGCATGAGTTCCCCGACACACCGGGGACACATCTTTATGTATAAAAGACATCAAAAAGTGCATTTTGCATGATAGGTCCCCTTTAATGTATAAATATTTTGCATATTTTTAGTTTTTATAAATATCTTGTATTATATATTCTTGACTTTTTGTGTTAATACAAATATTTGTATTCTTATTTCTTTTATTTACTTAACTTTGTATTATGTAAATATTATTTTTTCATCAGTGTACCTTATCATTAAAATGTCTCATTTATCATAAAATGGAGCAACTTTTCCAAACCTAATTACTGATAATACATTTTTTTTAATGAAATAAAAGTAGAGAACTTAAATGTCCTTTCTGATTTAAAGCTGTGCTTCATGTGAACGCTGGGCCTCGCTGATCGCTGGCCTGAGAAAACACCAGCACATATTTCCTCTTCAAAGGCTGGCAGACTGCCCCCCACCGAGAGAAATTCAATGCTATTCTTGTGAGGAATGTCCAAATAAAACAATGTGAATAAACTGTACACAGGACGCCAAATATGTCATGACATGCCCTCAAACGATATCTGGAGGAATTCACTTCAAAGCCAAACAGGAACAAATACCCGAGCCCTGTTTGCTGCGTGTAAGTACATAAATGACCTGCTTCGTATTTAAAACAAACATTTTCCCTTTCTTTTTAGATTTATGGCATTTTTGCTTTATAAGAGAGTTGACAGTTGAGAATGGCAGGAAAGAGGAGAGTGGGAGATATGACTATCTTTAAACAGGCGGTGGATTTTCTAACCCACAGCATTGAAATTAAGTGTTGAATGGCAGGAACATGCTAAGAAAAAGTGGGAATAAAAGAGTAAATAAAGTCAGAAAGAAATCCCCCAAAAATTTGAAAAAGATATCCCTCAAATATGTGAATATACATGAGTGTAACACATTCGTCACTTCCGGGCAAAAAGTACAGCTCCGCCCACTTTTGGGGGAAAACAAAGCTGTCATTTGAATGGCGGGCAATACAAGTTCTGAAGTTTTTGCCAATCCGATCAGAAATTTAAAAAAAACGTGGATTTGTGGATCTTCAAAGAGCCCGATCACGATGGCCAGTCAGGCAAACAATTACATTAATCATTGGAAATCGACGATCGGGCTCGATATATGGTTAAATATAGCAGTAGGTGATCGATGTCCATAGATGAGAGTAACATCTACTCACTTTACGGCCCGCCCACCCTTTCTTCTTAGAGGAAGTACAGAAACACTGAACTCTGGATTTGTTTTAATGTTTGAGGTGCAATAAACGACACAGCAGCTTGTTGGAATGATACAACTATTATTTTCCGCCTCGCTCATGAGAGTAACAGCCGGCGAAAATTACGGCCTCGCCTACTGATTTTAATTTAACCATATATCGAGCCCGATCGTTGATTTCAAATGATTTAATGTAATGTTTGCCTGACTGGCCATCGTAGTCGGGCTCTTTGAAGATAAAAAAATCCACGGTTTTCTTTCATTTCTGATCGGATTGAAAAAACTTCAGAATTTGTATTGACCGCCATTCGACAGCGTTGTTTTCCCCCAAAAGTGGGCGGGGCAGTACTTTTCGCCCAGAAGTGACGTAAGTGTTACTCTCATCTATAGTCTGAAAAACTCTAAAAGAATATCCGGAAAAAATCTGAAGAAAAATCCCCAAATATGTCAATGAAGTCTGAACATTTCCCAAATGATGTCCGGGGAAGAAAACCCCAAATATGCGAAAAAAGCTCATAAAAATTATTTGGAAGAAAGTCTAAAAAAAAATGTTCCTTCAAGCAACAAACAGCCCTTATACTATATTACTATACTAAAATAATAATATATTTTCATTCTGATTATGTCTTTTCATTCATTGAGGTTTCACAATAAGGAAAGATTGCTATAATTGTGTTTTCTAAAATGTTATAACATGGGTTTAGGTTTAAAGTGTGTCTGTGGCTGATGTCATCATCCTACCTTGAAGTAGTGGCCGGCTGTGGAGCATGCCATCAGGTTGTTGAAGTGCTCGTGGAAATCCTTACTGAGGATATCCTGGGACAAAGTCTCGTAGGGGTCGAAGGCCTGCTCCTGTACACGAGGAGAGAATCATTTAACAGTCATTGTAGACCTCTACATATAAGAAAATGCCACTGAAAAGTCTTTCAGAGTCTGCTGGAACAATGCATTCAAAGGCACTCATACAGATGGGACATTTCACTTGATCGGTTACAAGCCATTCTTTAAATACCTGTTTATTACTGTTTTAATTAAGGGATGTCACGCAAAGGAGTTAAGTGTTATTAACCACCATTCTTGCACAATTAATGTATATATAATATCCTGCATTATATTTTGTTACTGGAAATGTGTATTTCCACATGTATATTCTTAACTTTTTAATGCTATTTTATTTCTACTTCCGAAATATTTTGGATTGTTTATTTCTAGTGTCTTAATTTATCTTATTCTTTATGCTGCTGCAACGCAAACATTTCCCAAATTAGGATCAATAAAGTACTTATCCATCCATCCATCTATCTATCTATCCATCCATCCATCCATCCATCCATCTATCTATCTATCTATCCATCACAAATAAAATATCAACATGTTGAAACATTGGCCTTTTTCTTTATGTTGATTAAATGCGCGACAAAGCTTCCTGGAGCTCCTGATAATCAGACCGTCNACTAAATACTGCCGTGATGAAACGCCATATCATGGATTATCAAGGATTATCTCTGAAACAGTATGGAGCTCAAAGGCTTTCTCTCTTGCCGGTTATACCACAAGGTGAGTTCCTTTTTACTTCCTGCTTCTTCACACACATGCTCTCCAGTACAGGTTAGCTCTGAGTGTTAGCGATGCTAATGTAAACACCGACCATATTACGTCCAAAACAGTCGGGCATTGTTTCTGATAGCAACGTTTATGATAGGGCCGTGGGTCCACATTTCAGATATTACGTCATATCTGGCGCAAATCTGGATCAGCTCCGTTGTTCCCCCGTTTTTAGAGATTTGGGTACGGAGGAAAAGAGAGAGGGTTTTATTTTCTGACGCTGCGTGAGTTCCCCGACACACCGGGGACACATCTTTATGTATAAAAGACATCAAAAAGTGCATTTTGCATGATAGGTCCCCTTTAAGACATATGAAATACACTTGTTGTATCCGAGTCACTTCACTCACGTCACTTTAGTGCCCCCCAGAAACGACCATCGTAGCGGGTGGTAAAATCCTATTGTGAAATAACAGACCGAGCGAGGTTGGTCGGTTCGCGAGGGTGGCTAGTTGAGAAGAACAGGAGGCGTGTGCTGAGGCGATAACAATCAGGGTAAGGACGGATCTCTTGCTTTTATTTCTGTCGACCGCTATCTAATGAGATCTATGGAGAGGAATTGGGGTCCGGTCCCGTTTACAACCATTGATGGGAAAAATTTATAGAGACCCGAGAAGGTCCTTTGCAGAAGAAGGACTATTAGTTGTGTTTATTCTTATTGGTAATGCCTTATTTTTGTTTTATCATGGGTCAAATTGGCCAAGCATAAGGGACGACGTTCCGGAAGACAGGCTCA
>NW_011361570.1:5716-5931 GCF_000735185.1 Notothenia coriiceps
ACAGCAGCTTTTTGGCATGACAAAACTATTATTTTCCGCCTCGCTCATGAGAGTAACAGCCGGCGAAAAATTACAGCCTCGCCTACTGATTTTAATTCAACCATAGATCGAGCCCGATCGTCGATTTCAATTGATTTAATGTAATTGTTTGCCTGACTGGCCATCGTAATCGGGCTTTTTGAAGATCCACAAATCCACGGTTTTCTTACATTTCT
>NW_011361571.1:0-4719 GCF_000735185.1 Notothenia coriiceps
AACCAGGGTGGCCTGAAACATCTTTCCTGTTATCCTATTAATGTATATATAATATCCTGCTTCATCTGTTGTTACTGTAAATGTGTATTTCCACATGTATATTTTTTACTTTCTTAATGCTATTTTATTTCTATTTGAGATGATTACATTTTGGATTTCTCTCATGTGCAATGCCATGTCTTTTTATGCTGCTGCAACGCAAACACTTCCCATATAGGAATCAATACAATACTTTTTATCTTATGTTATCTTATGTTATCCTGAGAGGAACCGAGAGGTCACCAACAGGTTCAGTGAGCTGTGTTCTCAGAGAGTTTATCAGAGATTGTCGCAGCTTTCCTCTACAGCAAATTACTTTGTATTTGTATTTAATGTGCATAAACATTTGAATGCACTGTCATGATTGTATCTCCGCTGGTATTTCGTATAACCACGGTGGCCTGAAACCTCTTTCCTGTCAGCCTGAGAGGAACAAAGGAGTTCAGGTCACCGACAGGTTCTGTGTTCTCAGAGACAGATGGACGTCTGCCTCCTTCTCCTCTCAACACAGGTTACAAAGCAACACATGGCAACGACATCCAAGTGTACAGCGGCTACAGTGACAGAGGATGGAGGAGGGTGGGGGGGTTAAACCAAGCACCACTCACTTTTCTCACTTCGCCTTTAAAAGACTGTTACCTTAACAAGTGGCGCACAGGAATAAACGCTTTGGGCTGAGTTTGAGGTGCAATTAAAGCTCTGTGTCTCTCCCCCTCATGTCTAATTAGTGGCGCTCTTCTTCTTCCTCTCTCCCCGGGGACGGGACGATCCCACTCGCCCGTCTGTGCTCGCTAATGAAGTGCCAGATTTCTTTTTTTTTCAGTGCATCGAGGAGGTAGAGGAACAGTGTGGTCTGTGTTGTGGGAGAGGAGCCTTTTTAAGAAACGCCACCAAGGCGGCCAGTTCTGCTGCAGACTGACAGACACATGGAAACACGCAGAACTGTTTCTACAACCTCTGACCTCTCACAGCTGAAGCTAAGAAACTAACATTGATGGGTTCAAAACATTCATAATTTATTCCACATTTCCACTGCTCGATGCTCGACTGCACTCTCTTTTTGGTTTTCCATTAGCAACATTATTGGGAAGTACCTAGTTCAAAATGATTTGAGCCAATTGTACGCAAAAGATATTACAACAGTATTTATTGATGCAACCTTTTTATTGCACTATATCTTTTAACTCTTTCTCATATGTTCACTATATTGTTTGTTGCATTGATTGAATCCTTGGACAAAACATAATGTTTTATTTTGTGAATTCGATAAATAAAGCATTTGTTTCTTAGATATTGTTTAGAACTGCAGACCAATGATTGGTCAAAGAAAATTGTAACGTGTGCAAGACTGCACTTCCTGCACAATCTGGCAATTATAAAATAGCCAATCCACTTTCAATATCGTCCGTGCAGACGTAACTATTTGGTTTGTAAATGAGAGGGTTTAGTAGGTGACGTCTGTCAGATAAGAGTCCTTCCTACTCAGCGGATAACGTCTTCAAAGGAAAACTAAACAGTGAATAGCACTGGAACAAAACGTGAGTCCAGCTGAATCAGTAGAAGTGAGGCATTAGGCGCTTTCACACCAAGTACTTTTCCCAGGAAAAGTTCCCGGAACTTTTATTTCCTGGAACTATCTAGTAAATCACGTTAACACCGCGTTAAAGTCCCTGAGGGAGCAGCTGACGTCACTTCTTCTTCTTCTGCTTTGGGTTTACTGGCAGGCCGCAAACAACTTCACGGCGTATACTGCCACCCAGAGTCCCCGGAGTTGGGGACAGGCTTCAGTAGAATCTGCTGGGACTCCCAGCAGCTTCTACTGAAGCCTTCAGAGTAAATCGCCAGAACGCCGACACCTCCTCATCTCCACCGCTCCCATGTTTTATTTTGTGTTGCCATAAGTTAGTCTCTCTCCATTGGTGCGCTATGCTAATGCTAATAATGCTAATGCCAGCAAATACAATGGTGGCTTCACAAAAACTTTTCAGAGCTTTACGGGGCGTGGTTTGCAATTCGCCCAGCCAATCAGAAATTGGAACCTTTCCCTCCCCAGGATAGTACCAATTCTCTAGCAGGAACTGAAAAGGGGGGAAAAGATTCGCAAAAATAAGTTCTAGTTCCAGATCTTTTTGGTGTGAACGCAAAATCCCAGGAACTATTGCTGGGAAAAGTACTCCGGTGTGAAAGAGCCTAATGATCTTTGAAAGAGTACTCCATGCTCATCATGAGTTCACAGAGTCCAAGGTTTTTAAATGTCTTGTTTTGTCTAACCAACAGTACAACGTTTGCAATGATGAAGAAACACAGGAAAGCAGAACATTACATTTGAGGAGCTGAAGCAGAGATGTTTCCATTAAATGCAAAATATGCAAGTAGCCTTGAGCTTGCACTTTTTTAACTGTTTATTTGATCTGTTTTTTTTATATTTAATTGTTAATTAATTGTTTTTATTTATATTTAATTGTTTGAGGAAACTGTGACCCATGTTTTTCTGTGTATATGACGTTACAACCTTTGAACCTTCATATTTCGACTCCACTTCGAGCGATAGAATTACGAACAAAGAACTGCTAACAAAGCACTTATATACTAATAAAGGACTGGCTTATCTATAGCCAGTTGAGTAGCACTTGAAATGTTTGGCTCTATGAAACCTGATGTACTTATATGATTCTGTTTTCTTCAAGGTTGTATCTTCCTGGTTGAATGTACTTATTGTAAGTGGCTTTGGATAAAAGCGTCAGCTAAATGCAATGTGATTTTTGATGGTGTTAATGACGTGTTGTATTACTTTTGAGTTGTTAGGAGTGTAGCACACTACAGGAAAGGGACAACCCCAAAGAGAACAAGAGGACCCCTTTAATATCAGCCCTAATAATGTGGATACTGGATTCTCGTCATTTGTGGTTGATCCACTTTTTAAATGATGAACATTCTTCCATCTCTTTCAGATGACTAAAATAGATGAACCTCTTTCTAATATTTGAGATTGTATATTGTTGATGTCTCCTTTGAACTGGTTGAAGTGTACCATTGTGATTTTACACTCTTAACTCTAAACAGACTTACTTAAAATGTCACTAGGATCAATTGTTACCCTGATTGATTCAAACTGAATGTTTGTACTGATTTTGTCATCAGTTTTTATCCAGACAAATGAAAGTATACCTTCATGAACTACCCTTTACATTGGTAGGTTGTATCAAAATGTTGTAAATGTAAAAGTTGAAGTGTACATTTCACATTGATATTTAATTTAACACTTAATATAAATAACAACCTGCTTTATATTGTGTCTAAAGCTCTTCAATAGTGTTTTATCGAGAGAGTTTATAGATTTTTAATCTTCACGGTCAACTTGTATATTTTCTGTTTTAATTCTATTTTGAGATGTTTCATTTCTAGTATTGTTTATTTCTACAATTTCTCTGTATGTGCAATGCCTTGTTTTTTCTGCGGCTGCAACACAAACATTTCCCAATCTTATCTCAAACATTGAACTCCTGAAAGGTTTTTCACACAGAACTTGTCTCGACTTACAAGATGTCAGGTAGATTCATCCCATGCAAGCTAGAAAAAGAAAGTGTTGAGTTATTATTGCGCTGATATCCTTCACATGGTGACATGCACACAGCACAAGGACTCGTCACAACACACACTCTCCACCAACGAGCCTCTGAGGAGCGATCGCATGCAGGCGCCCCCCCCGCTGACAGCAGAGACACGGTGTCACAGAAACAATTTGTCGTTTCTCAGCGCCGAGCTTGGCTCAGAGAGATACGAGTAACGCTGCGTGCTCTTTGTCTCTCAGAGACTGGGACCAAACAGGATGACAAGTAGAAGTTTTGAAGTAGTACGACGGTACAACTTGAGCATGCGGGGGAGGGAGAGGCAGAACCATTCGAAGGAGTTTTACTACAGAAGTTTCTTGGTGTATTCGTTCCTTTTTAGTGATGTGGAGTGTTTGACGAACATGCAGATAGACGAACAGAAACCGAGACAGACGGAGGACAGTCCGGACTAAAGGTCTTCACACTAACTCCCTAAAGTCTAAACTTGATCCAGTTCTCCTTTTCAAATAGTTGTCCAACTTAATTCTGATTCAAGTCTGACTACAGATCTTAGTACGGTGCTGACTTGGCCCTGGAGTTCTATACATTTCTTTAGCCACGCTAGCTGCTGTAACGATAAAAATGTTTTCTCCTATTGGATGGATTTTCGTGAGATATCGATGCCCAGAGGATGGATCGTCCTCCTAAACCAAAGCAATTTACAGTTTCACCTACCTTATGTTTCACTTTAACACAGATTCCTCTCAATAAAACTCCTGTTAGCATCCTGTAGATATTAGTAGATGCATGTTTAGCTTTAGCATTAGCACATTTTGTTAGCTTTCCACTCATTTGGCATTTTGCCTTTATCCATAGGCTTCGGATATCACTGGTCAAATTAGACACCCCATTATTTGTAGTACTTAGTTTTAACCAAGGGGAAAAGCGCTAATGCTGAAGCTAAACATGCTACTGCCAATATCCACAGGATGCTGACAGGAATTTCTTAGAGGAATCCAGAGCTCTCAAGCTCACGCATTTCACTCCATTCACACGCTCACACGCCACACCTTGGATTTCTTTCCAGGGTACCGCCCACCAAACTAGGCTTGTGTGAGACGCGTGCACT
>NW_011361572.1:0-4724 GCF_000735185.1 Notothenia coriiceps
CTAAAAGTAATCGAAGCATCAGACTAAAAAAGCTTTTGAGAATAATATTATATTTTGATATAGGTCAAAATATAATATTGTAAACCGGAAGAGTCAGTGCCTCACCAGCCATGAACCTCACTGCACGTCACTGCAGAAGCTTCGATATAGACATCTAAGTTTTTTGTGCCCCACCCCTTCTGTACATATAAAAACACCTCTGGTGATAAGTAAGGGATGATGTGCTGCGAGGCGGTCATGAAGGGTGTTCTTCACAAGGACCGCCTCGCTGAACATCATCCCGTTTATTACACGGCCACATTCTCAACAAAGTAACGACATGACTCCCAATATTAATTGAAATGCTTTTATTGATTTTAAAAATAGTATTATTGATTTAAAATGACATGCATCGCATCCGCTAAGAAAAATAGTGCATTGTTACCGTTTGAACTAACGAAGCAACGGCAGGAATTGATTCGATAGCGTTTTTGAGGAGCTTTTTTATTACAGATTTGAAAACCTCGTTGCTTGCTTTAAAAGTAACACAATTCATTATGTCAAACCTGGGAAAGTATCTAGATATCCCTGCCCTAATGCCAAAGTAACTGGCAACTGAATGTGTCGCCGTTTGATGTCTATGTCTGGACCGCTGCGTAAAAAGGAGGGTTTCGGCCCCGTTGCTGTCAAACTCTGTTGGGTTTTTTTTTTTTCAATCAGCCAGTCTTTAAATAGTTCCATAGCCCATAATATGGTCCGTCTTTCGCCTCTCTTACATCTCCGCTGTTTTCTTATCCCTCTTGTCTTTTTATTTTCTTCGCTGGGGACTCATCAGCCACTAACCATTCATCCTGTGTTCTCCAAATATATTACAATGAATATTAAAATCCTCCATGTTGCTCTCAGACGGGAGACAACGGGAAACTAAAGACAAGCAAACAGTTTGAAAAGCAAACCGTTAAATCGACCGGACTTCTTCCTGCAGGTGTGAGCGTCCTTAACAACGGTCAATAAATCCTTGACAGCGGTCTTCACTACTGGATTAACAACGTGTCACGTGTTCTGAGTTGACCAATCAGAATCGAGTATTCAACTAAACCGTGTAATAATTGAATCTAAAGCACCTAGACTCTTGATGATCTAGATTGGTCGTTAAGTATCTATTTATTTGAGAAGGGACGGTTCCCATTAATTTAAATGAGCACTTGAGTCGTGTAAATGAGCCAAATTTAGCCGTAAAAGTTCATTTTTGTCTTTTTAGTCCCAAAACACACAAAAGCACATAAAAAAATAACTCATCAACTCAATGAAAACCCACGAGCTGTTTGTCTTCCGGTGATTGATCACTTATTGTAATTCACTCGGGATAAAAGTGTCAGATAGATATTCGATTCGATTCAATTGGATCATTAGATGTACTTTATTGATCGATTGATTGAAATTGCGAAATCGTTGTCACTGCAGCACGTTATCAAGAACAAAACAAACATACACAGTAAACATATACAGTATACGCCAACAGCAGAACCATAGAGACAACATACACAACATGTATGATGATTCATTTGGATTAGATGTACTTGACTGATATTGGGAAGTCGTTGCCACTGCAGAATGTTAACAAGGCATTGCACATGTTTAAAATAATAAAATATAATAAACAGTCAATATACAGTATAAAACAACAACAACAACAACAACAACAACAACAGTAGAAAGATATATCTACACTGTACGTTCAAATGACGATACAAGCCTTGAATCTTGAATGTTCATATTCGGAACAATGGAGTTTGGCCAGGCTGCAATAAGGCACAGTGGAAACAAACCTTCCCTTCCTCCCTCCTTCCTCTCCTCCTTCCCTCCCTCCCTCTCCCTCTCCCTCTGACAGCAGGCCTGAGGGTCTTGTCTCCTCGATGTTTGATTTGCACCGAGGGGAGACGCTGTTTGTTCTCCTCAATGCAGCATTTATGCTTTTTGAGATTCTCCTCACGACCTTCTGCCTCCCCCGAGCGAGAGAAGAGAGAAGAGCAGTCCACCTGCAGCTCTCTCATCCAGCCCATAAGCACAAGGAGGAGGAAGAGGAGAAGAAGGAGGGAGGGAGGAGGGAGGAAGAGGAGAGGAAGGGAGGGAGGAAGGAGGGAGGAAAAGAGGAAGGAGGGGATAATCTGTTCTGTATCAAAGCTGCTCAACACGTGAGGTTTCTTTATGAGGCTCTAATGAGGGGCAGATCTCCTATGAGAGGAGTCAGAGCGCCCCCCTGTGGAGGGTAGTGGTGCTGCTCCACACTACTGTATTTCAGAGGGAAATACTTATATACAAATACTGCGCTTCAGTATCTGACAGCTTTAGGGTTCGTTACTTTCCTGAACTTCTACTGCGTTAGTGAAGATTAAACCAGTGATTACCCCTAACCCCTAACCCCTAACCCCTAACCCCTACCCTAACTGTTACAAACATATTACAAAAAGCTATACATCAATGTTTCACGCATTTTTAAGGCAGAATGAGTACTTTTACTTACAATACAACAACATTTTGTACAAGTACATCTCGAATACTATTCTTAAGTGCAATTTCGAGGTACTTGTTGTACTTTTGACTGTAAAATGCTTCTTGATCCAATATTAAATCACCATCGAAAGAATATTTAACTACATTTTAAGACAGAATGAGTACATCTCGAATACTATGTCAACAAAAAATGTCTGTTCATATTTCTGTACTATTACTGACGGGAGATTTTGAATGCAGGACGTTTACTTGCAATGGAATACTTTTACTTTTGGTTCTTTAGGTTTATTTCAATGGCGATTCTTTTTTACTTTCACTTGGATTTTGACTTCATGATTGTAATTGTAACTGAGTATTTTTCCAACTCAATACTTACTTTATCTACTAAAGTACTTGTTCCTCCTATGATGGCTAATCTCTCCATGTTTCAGTTATATTTCCTATCTTTAAAGATTGTCTTTTACTCCGTATGATCAAACACTAACTGGCTGTTTTCTGTCTTCCCATCTCCCTCTTTCTTATCCTTATTTCCCCCTCCAATAATCATTTCCCTGGCTCTACTTCCTTCTGTTCCTTTGTTTTTACATTTCTCCCTTATAATCCTCCCAAACCTGGCGATATCCTCCCCTCCTCCTCCTGCTCCTTAAAGGTCGTTATCGGGTCGTATCGTGGGGGGAGTCTGGTGGTTCTTCACCCTCATCATCATCTCTTCTTACACCGCTAATTTGGCTGCTTTCCTCACCGTTGAGAGGATGGTTTCGCCCATCGAGAGCGCCGAGGATCTGGCCAAACAGACGGACATCGCCTACGGTACTCTGGACTCGGGATCTACCAAAGAGTTCTTCAGGGTGAGTGTGTGCTCTCGGACAGGTAGGAGAAACACCTGCAGTAACAGAAAACACCTGAGAAGGCTGGTCGAGCACTTTGTAAGGACATGTTTGGTCTCCTTTACTTAACCCTAACCCTGGACATTACAATACCTAGTCCTAATACATTCCCTCAAACTAATTCAGTAAATATACAGAATACATTAGAATAAACTACACTAATGATGATGTTAAGGAGCAAAGGTCTTTACAGATTTAGATAGTTATGAATCTGTTTATTTTCAAGTTGTAATGAAATGATCCAGGTAGATGTAACGAGCACGAACAGCGGCAGGAGATAAAGTTATATTGTATGAATTAGGCTAATAAGACATGAGATTATTAAAGAAATTAGAGGTTCCATTGAAGAAGCTATCTACAGATTATATTAAGGGTACTGTAGGGACACAGTGTCATACTAAGAATTAAAACCAGAGACTAGATTCAAATCTGGAGTCCTGCTTGTGGTTATATTTTAAACACTTGGGCTAAGAAACAATTAGCTAAATATAAAAGTAAACATTTTCGTGAATCACGTAAACGTTGTTTTTAAACTCTTGTTCTGGGGTGTTACCAGAGGAAACCAAGACTCTCTGCATGGATTAGATCGGGGTGTTTGAGAGAACATGTGATGATATAGTTTGTGCACACTCACCCGACATGTAGAATAAGTAGAGATAAGAATTTGTTGAAAGGCTTCAAATCTGAGTCAGTAATGCCGACGTTTGAGATGAGACTCCATGTTCTTTTGCTACCAGGGTTGCGGTTGAATGATCAATTAGGTCCTATTTCCTAACCACTATATCCTAACAACTATATCATAACCACTATATCCTAACCACTATAACCACTATATCCTAATCACTATATCATAACCACTATATCCTAACCACTATAACCACTATATCCTAACCACTATATCATAACCACTATATCCTAACCACTATAACCACTATATCCTAACCACTATATCCTAACCACTATAACCACTATATCCTAACCACTATATCATAACCACTATATCCTAACCACTATAACCACTATATCCTAACCACTATAACCACTATATCCTAACCACTATTTCCTATCCACTATATCCTAACCACTATATCCTAAACACTATATCCTAACCACTATATCCTAACCACTATAACCACTATATCCTAACCACTATATCCTAACCACTATTTCCTAACCACTATATCCTAACCACTATATCCTAACCACTATAACCACTATATCCTAACCACTATATCCTAACCAATATAACCACTATATCCTAACCACTATATCCTAACCACTATAACCACTATATCCTAACCACTATAACCACTATATCCTAACCACCCAGCCATTATAAAGCAA
>NW_011361573.1:0-4008 GCF_000735185.1 Notothenia coriiceps
TTATGCAAATTTTAAAACCTGAATAAAGAAATAAAAATGAACAAGTTGACTTAGTAATATGAAAATAGGAATATGGTGCAAATCCAAATAAACCGTGTACAGTGTATACTCAAGTTTATGAAATTATGCAAAGGTCATAAAATGTGTCAACTACAATACTTCAATTCAAAGAAACCACATGTAATCTTTATCTGTGTGGTGAAGAATGTATTAACTGTAATACTTATTATGTCCGCTAGGGGAGCTGTTTTATTTTTAAACTCCTCTCAAATGTATCAACTAGTACTTCCGGTTCATAAACCTACTTCCTGTTTATTTCCCCAAAATAATAAAGTTCAAATGACTTTCTTTGAAAAGCATGAAAAACAAAACAACTCAATCTACTCTCAACGTTCATCTACACCATCCCTGTGTATTTAATCAGTAATTACCAGTTGTATCTTCACTCAAACGACTTCACCATCTAGTAATGCCAACTGGCTAGCTAACTGACTTAGCAGTATAGCATAAACCTCATGTGACTGGGGGAAGGGGAACACTCAACATGTGCAGATTAAAACCACACTGCTTGACAATACAAAACAACACAATCTTCATTTATCTTAGCTCTAAATTCTATAGATGCTGACCTTAAAAGCTGATCTCATACCAAACTTGTACACAATCGTTTCGGCTTAGAACATCACACAAAAATATACTTTTCGGCTTAAAAACTCCACACAATATACTTTATTAAACCAGACTACGCCGGTTTAACACATCAAACATATAGACTAACATGAATGGACCCAGTCCAGTGTAAACCAGATAAAATCTAGTGCCTCCCCAGAAGGTCTTAAGACTATGTAATATTCACATTAATCGGGCGGCGCCGAAGATACAACAGAGATGAATAGAAACACTATATACAATCTCCACACCACTCGCAATCACCACATTATCACCACAGATCAATCTACAGATCACTACCAACGCTTGCACCTAATGTAAGTTATTTAACTATACAGTTTTTGAATTGAACAGGTAACTGTCTCACCTTTCGTTTAGGCCCAGCCAAAAACTCCAGCAGTGAGTCTGTAGCCTGTCCTCCCCTTTGTGCAGCCTGGTGTGATGCTAGTTAGCTTGCAGCCTTCCCCTCTACTCAGCTCTATCCTGCTTCAGAGTCCACCCAGTGTGATCAGTGTACAACATCACATGTCATTTGACCTTGATTCAAGGTTTGAAATCGTATGATTCCGCCAGATGCTAAATGCTAACCGGAAGTGACGAATTTTCAGAATAAAAGTGTTAAGCTAATAGTGAGAACTTCCGGTTTTTCAGAATAAAACTGATTTAAATCAAATAGTGTATTTAATTCAAATTACGCCATATCAACATTGATTTTAATTTCTAAAAGTTGTAGCAACAAAAAAGCAGAAAGCAGAAGTACCAGAGGAATATATGTTACAAGTAAAAGTCCTGCATTCAGAATGTTAAGTAGAAGTAGGCTACAAAATTATTGGCATTCAAATACAATCAAGTACTAAAAGTAAAAGTACTCATTATGCACATTTCAGAATAATATATATGATATGTTTTATAATGATTGATCATTAAAGTGTTCTCAAAGCTGGTAAAGGTGCAGCTAGTTTGAATGACTTTGTATACTGCAGGGTAGCTTGAGAATTTACTCCAGGTGGAAATAAAGTCTGATTCAACACTTGATTATATTTCACATCATTCATCCACATCTGTAAAGTAACTAAAGGTATTAAATAAATGTAGTGGAGTAAAAGTAGTCAATTTACCTCTGATTTGTGGAGTAGAATTACATACACAATTGAAATGTTCAAGTAAAGTACCTCAAAATTGTATTTGAGTACAGAACTTGAGTAAATGTCCTTACTTAACACCACTGCCAGTAAGTAAACCCAGACACCTGAGAGTGCGTCTTTCGGTGATGGTGATGTTTCTTGGGAACACAGTAAAGTGTGCTGCTTGGACATCAAACTCCACTTGAGATACCTCCAGAACAGGTCCCCTTCTCACTCTACTTTTCATGTAAACCATAAAATCCTTCCCTGTGTGTGGCTCATGCAGAATAAATGAAGCCCCAGTTGTGTAATACCATGATACATTTTTAAAAATACCCAACACATACGTAAGTCCCCTTGTGGCGCCTCAGGCTAAGGCACATACCATGTCCAAATGTCATTACAAGTTTGGGTCCAGCTCCAGACCCCCGCTTACGTCACCCTCAATTCCTTTCTCACTTTCTCTCCTCCTTTCACTCTACACAACATGACTTGAAAAGCAACATAAATGGATTTCATCAAAAATTTGTGTTTTGGTTCGCTGATTGGCTGGGTACTGTAGGAAAATTTTTTTTTGCATGCGATGAGAATCGAGTTCCTCCCTCTGAGAGGGACGTCGGCACCAAAGAGAATCTCGGTGTACACAAAACAGCGGATCAAAGACATGACTGTGTCTTTTTGTTTAAAAGGATGTTGGTAGATGAGGATGTTGAAAGAACAGAAAGCAACAGGCGTATGGCTCAAGACCCTTTTGTTGTCTAGTACTGCTTTTCTTCCTTTTTCCTTGAACATGGATGATTGGCTTTTGTGCTCACTCTATACTGCTAAATTACATTCTAAAGAAAGGGACAACTGCCTCTGTTTATGTGCTTCTGTAAAGCAATTTGTTCAATGCTAAGAATGAACTTCACAAGTGGAGAGAGCTAGCACACATTCCTCCTTCTTACCGCAGTTTGTTTGTGTGTGTGATCAAAGTGCCTCTAGACGACCATGTGCTGATCCAGCCCAAGCCAGATAGAGCTACTTAGTCCCCATAATGTCCTGGGGTCCCCTATCATCGCTGCCTTTGAATCCTGTCACAGATAACATTGTAGATTATATGCCTCTCCTGAGTCACTTTCAAGTTGACTGTATTCCAAAATCGCAAATCTCTCAATTAAGTACATCTGCAGTGGATAACGTTGCCATATGAGTTTTTTTGTTTCTATCTGTGAACAACTGAAAAGTGTTTTTGTACACAACGTTCTTTAGGAGGAGGCATGCATGCTTCAGTAGGATGGGAATGATATTGCCAGGTTAAGGTAAATAATAATCGTTCATGGTCACCAATCCATTCCATCTTACAATCATACGTGTATATTGGGCAATGTTCAATCATGTGAAAGTCAAACATGTTAGAGAGTACAGCCCCACCTGGTATCAGCAGAAAGTAATGAAAATAATCATTCAAAAATATGCAAAAAATATATTTTAAGATCATGTTTAGTCGTCTGATTCGTCTGTACATTGCTGTTTTAGTTTGCAGTCTTCCAATTAGTGTCCACAGTGTGCCTATTGAGCAGTGGGGAGCAATGTGGGGCAAGCCCCGATCTAGCCCCTCTCTTTGCTGCCAAAGTGAATGGGTGCTGTAAAAACTACACTGCGCATGCTCAGAGTATTTCTCTATTCAATGTGTGCGGCAACAAAATAATCACCAGTGGGGCAAAGTGCTGGCAACCCCAACAAAACGTAATCTCATAGTTCAGAGCTGATTGGCTGTAAGTACGTTTGCCGCGAAAAGGGTAGTTGTGAAGAGGAGACGAGAGAGAGCAGCGTATGGCGATTAGCGATAAATTAATTTATATCATATAATTTGTTCATCTTCTGCCTATAGGCTATTGCTCTCTCTCTCTCTCTCTCTCTCTCTCTCTCTCTCTCTCTCTCTCTCTCTCTCTCTCTCTCTCTCTCTCTCTCTCTCTCTCTCTCTCTCTCTCTCTCTCTTGCGTGCTCTCTCTCTCTCTCTCTCTCTCTCTCTCTCTCTCTCAAATTCAAATTCAAAGGGGCTTTATTGGCATGAAAGTTAAATTAAACAATGTTGCCAAAGCATCACAATACAAAATAATTAACAACATTAACATACATTTCAAATGTTTACATATTATTGATGATATATATATATACAGTGATACAATTACATTTCAACACGTATGTGTGTGTGTGTGTGTCTCATTCACTG
>NW_011361574.1:0-4245 GCF_000735185.1 Notothenia coriiceps
CATAAGTCAGCAAAATCAAACAAATGTATGTAAATGATGCTTGTGAGTGTTAGCAGCTCATCCCTTAAAACAGAAGCCTCAGATTGATTGATTGATTGATTGATTGATTGATTGATTGATTATAGTAAGAGGGAACATGAGGGGTGTATTTCAAGCATGTTATGTAAATAAGTAATTGTGCTTTTTTCTTAAGCTAAAATTTGTTAGAAAATGTTTCCAACTTTAATTGACTGAATTTATTTGAAAAGTGGTCTTATTAACACATGAATACTATGTGTAATATATTTTTACATTTATAGTTAAGAAGTACAATACAAGACAAGCACAAGTTTCATTTGTGGGCCATATTCCATTATACTTTTTTTATTTGCTGAGGGCCGATTCAAAATGGTCTGCGGGCCGCATTTGGCCCCCGGGACGTAGTTTGGACACCCCTAGTATAAGGCATCAGGTTAAGCGACTTCAGTTTGTGATGACAGCCGCAGCTGACCCCTGCTGGTTCGGCTGTCAGTCGCTTGAACAGCTGCAGTCTTGATAGAGTTTGTGTCTGCAGACATGTGAGCTGTTCATACAGTAGCCTATTAAACCCAAGAATTAGCCTGAATGAAAATTACGATAAATATAAATGGGAATATAAAGTGTGTCTTGCATAGACTGTTTGGTTTCTTGCTGACAAACTCATACTCTGTCTAAATTGAATTGTTTAATCAAAGGTAATGGGACAAACAACAGATCATATAATAGCGATTAACAAGTCATTTAGACCTTTCTGTTTTTAATTATTAAGTTGTAATTGCATACGTTTTGATATATTCATATTTGAGATATTCTACTTTAACCCCTACCAACGATGTAAAACTGTTAATCACATTTTTTTTTTTGGGAAGGAGAAATCTCAGCCATTGATATCTAAAAGCCTGGGGAAAAAACAATCGTAACTGTTTGCATGGCTAAATGCCACTAGAAATGAGAAAACATGTTTTCATATGTTTTCCCAATATCTGTGATGTCACCTTTCCTAACATAAATTCTTAATCAAACAAAAAAAAAGCAGGCCAGCCTCACACAGCTCAGTTTCGTTGAGTTACATTGCCTCTATGTTCTTATAAGTGAAAAAACTATCACTCTTTGATATACATTATTATTATTGAAATAACAAAATGTGGTCCATAAAACAAGAATTCACACTGCAAATGTCAGTATTGCCAAATTCGATTTACTGGAATGTTAATACAATTTGAACAAGTAACAAGAATTACCTAAAGTATGTACATCAACGCACTGTTAGTCAACATGTTCATTAAAATAATAACAGATGGAATTAAGAAATAACTGGCAACAGGAGTTATTAATAACGAAAGGGTTATACAAAACATGTCTAAAGGTGCACCTTCCAGATCCAACATGGATCTCAACTACAGATAAACCAGAGGTACTGGAGTAATGTACTGCTGTGTGCCATATCAGCTAAATGTAAGCATAGCCGACTTATTAGTGCTCTTTCATGAATACTTTCATATAGGTGCCCAGGGCTTCAGCGTCCTCCAGTGTGACAGCGTTGTAAAGAGAGGCCCGAATTCCTCCAACTGACCTGCAGGGGGGAACAAAGTGCCATTTTAAAAGTCTAAAAACCTTACATCACAAGAAAAAATGTGATTAAGTATCAAACTGCTGTTGTTCATTTGTAACTTGACCATACCTTTCTTGTGGAAAACTATAGGAACTATTCGCTGTAGTAAACCACAAAATACAGCAAAAGGTAGGCATTAATGCAACAACAGGAAGCTTGTTTCACTAACCTGTGTCCTTTAAGTGATATCATTCCACGCTTTGAAGCACCAGCCAGAAACTCCTTCTCCAAGCCTTCATCCCCCTCTTTACTCCCGATGTGAAATGGTACATTCATGCGGCTTCGACAGGTTTCATCAACAGGACACCTTCACACAGTGATAAAACATTCTAAGTATTTCATTGAAATCTGATTTCTTGTTTCAGTCATTGTATATAAATAACCTTTAGTATGGTCCAGAAGCCTAGACTCAAGGGTTTTCCTCTTGTTATTATGTTTTTAGTTCCGATAGGATACCAAATCATGTTAATATTTTTGTCTTGTTTTCTTATTAGCTTTTTAACATTTATCTGAAGTTTTGTGATACATACTCATAGAAACCGTTAGAGGCGTTGATGATGTCGTAAATCATGGAGGACTTCTGCTTGTTGAGGGCCTCCATAGCAGCGCTGCCGCCATTGTTCTTGATCCACTCCAGAACCAGACCCATGATGTAGATGCTAAGCGAAAAACATTAAGTAATGAATAATTTTTCAACAAGATGATTGTGACATGTTATTAAATATCTGTAAAGAATATTTGGGGAAATACACTTTGCTTTCTTGTTGAGAGTTAATGTCTGTGACATGCATCAAGGATATGTTTATTTTAAAATAGCATTTTACATATCTCACATTAATATATTGAAATCCCTCACTCTGTATTGAACATGGGAGCTTCTAACAGTAAACCTAGGTGAGTCTGTACCTGAAACATGGCGGTGTGTTGTAGAGGGAGTTCATGTCAGCCTGCACCTTGTAGTTCAGCACAATGGGACAATCGTTCAGAGCGTGGCCTAGCAGGTCCTCCCGCACGATCACCACAGTCACCCCGGCACAACCCACGTTCTTCTGGGCTCCGGCGAAAATCAGCCCAAACTACACAATGCAAGACAGCACATTGAAATATGCCTGTGCATAACCACAGACTTGAATGGATCAGCAAAATATATGGCTGTGTTTATAAACAAGTCAAAAGGGCTTTCTTATGTAGTGGACATGTAAAGTTAGCATGCTGTTAACAGGTCATCATTTGGTCATTTTTCTGTTATAACCTTTTATTTTGTAGTGTTCTTTTTAACATCAGTATATCTCAGGTCCTATTGTGACTTCAATGGGTGAACTTACAGTATATTTAAGTATTTTTCTCACAAAAAAATCAGATTAATATAAACATTTGGAGGAAGAGGGCCCGGAAGCAGAAGAAAATGTATTGGGTATCCTTCTTGTCCTCACCTTTGACACATCCACAGGTCGGGACAGGAAGTTAGAGGACATGTCGCTGACAAGGGTCACCCCGTTAGTTTCGGGGGTGAAGTTGTACTCCACGCCGTGCACCGTCTCGTTGCAGCAGTAGTACACGTAGGAGGCTGAGGGGTTCAGGGTCCAGCTGCTGGGGTCGGGGATTTCTGAGGCGGGGGAAAAGCAGAACAAAGTTAAACCAGACTACAATGGTAGAGGTGATTAAATCTTACTTTCAACATAAAAAAAAGATGAATTCATGAATTTGAAATGTGTCATGTATTCTAAGAGATGTCTTGATTTACTGATCACTTGACCTGCTTGTCAATGCAGTTTTCTTTTTTTGTTAGTACCAGGGGTGCGATCAACTGGAGATTCCCAGTCGATCGCGAGATGTGTTTAAAAATAGAACAACAATATTCTGTTGTATCGTTAATGTCCTATAACATAATCTTCCTGTGCCAGAATAATGCACTTGAACGCATCAAAGCGTTGCGATTGGCATGACCCCATGTGTCGGGGCGTGGCTGGTGGGCAGTGGGCACTAGTTTGCTGACGTTGTCCGTGGCAACAGGAGTGACAGTCCGCACACACACAAAAGACCACAATTATGGCAGAAGCAAAAAAGCCCAAAACATATAATTTTCACTCCGAGTGGGAGGATGATTATTTTTGTATCTATTCCAATTCAAAGTCCATCTGTCTCATCTGCAATGTGAGCGTGGCTTTATCGAAGGAGGGTAATTTAGGAGCGGCATTTCAAAACAGTGCACAAACGCTACGAGACGGAATTCCCTCCTAATTCTGCCCTACGCTCCCAAAAGGGGAGGGACCTGAAAGGACAGCTAAATGCACAGCAGTCCATTTTCACCAGGCCCAACAACAATAGCAAGGCTGCTACCATAGCATCTTATCGTGTCAGTCACGTTCTTGCCAAACACATGAAGTCTTTCAAAGACGGCAAAGTTGTGAAAGAAGCATTCCTGGAGGCTGCCGACGCATGGCTATACACATGCAGTAGTATGAAACAGGTTGCACTGTGGCCAGGGTTCTGCAGGGATGTATAATGCATGTGCTCAAACTCCCTGACTCACAGTGTGACATGTTTTGTGTTAAAAAGTCTTCTTTATGAATGCATTTAAAACTGAGGTGACTGCAGGAATTACACTGATATCT
>NW_011361575.1:0-9276 GCF_000735185.1 Notothenia coriiceps
AGTTGGCAGGGGACTCTACCCGCATTATGAGGCACTATTTTCGGATAGATTTTCTCATTTTCACCACTTTTCACTGGTTTTCCAAAAAGTGAATTTGACTATTTTGACTCTGGAGGAATGTAAGGGGAGTTGGCAGGGGACTCTACCCGCATTATGAGACACTATTTTCGGATATATTTTCTCATTTTCACCACTTTTCCCTGGGTAAAATTAGGTCTGTCACTTTGGGTAACCGCACCACTCTCGGAAGTCTCCCGAGAGTGGACGTCCATTGCCTCTAAATAGGGTCAAGACCAGGTTTTTTAATGATGGGGGTGACAGCTGCTATCTTGAAGACGGCAGGAACCTTGCCTGATTCCAGGGAGGAGTTGATCATTTTAACAATGGTGGAACACAGGATGGACAGGCAAGTCTTGACCAGGGCAGAGGGCATGGGGTCGAGGGAGCAGGTTGCAGCCTTAGCTTTCGAGACAAGTTTGGCGACCTGAAGGGCATCCACTGGTGCAAAGGAGGAGAGACAACATTGAGGCAGGTACGAAGTTGAGGGAACAGTGACCAGAAGTGGCGTTGCGTGTGAATAAGAGGGGGCAGGGGCCCGAAGTTCCTGGTGCATGGAGTTGACTTTGTCCTCAACGAAGTCAAGGAACCTGGTGCAGAGCTCGGGGGTGTCTGCTGGGTTGGGGTGGTCAATTGGGCGGAGTAGGCGGTTTATGGTGGAGTAGAGCATACAGGGGTGGTTTTGCTTCCTTGTAGGATCTGACATGCTCTCTGTAAGCCTCCAGATGGACTGTGAGGGCAGATTTTCTGTGGAGCCGCTCCAGTTGGCGGCCAGAGGCTTTCATGGCACGGAGACTGGTGGTGAACTAGGGGGCTGAGTGGGTGAAGGAGACTGTACGTGTAATGAGGGGAGCAAGTGAGTCGAGACTCTGGGAAAGAGCAGTGTTGTACTGGGCTACCAGGCCGTACGGACAAACTGGGGATGTGGAGAAGGAAATGGAGCTCCAGAGATCCCAGGTTGAAGAGGATGGTTGGTAGCTACGCAGGAGCTAGCGGCTGAACGGCGGCTAGCCGTGACAGCCGATCGTCAGCTAGCAGTGACAGCTGATCGTCGGAGAATGTTTGAGTGTAATAGATACACAGTAAGTAGATCCAGACAGTTATGATAGCTTTAGCAGACTATTTGCAGTGGATTTTGTGGTTGTTAGAATATAAAATAAACACGATTTTGGCTACGAAACTAATGAAAAATATAGGTGCCCTCAGTGAGGGCCTAGAGGGCCCTGACGGCTCATCGATAGATGTCTGGCCGTCGATGAGCGTCCTGTTGCCCTACTCAGATTGGTGTGTCCCGCACCGTTGTGTCTTTTCCGCCGTGCCGACACCTTCCGCTGCCGGCAAAATAAATCACTCTGATTGGCTGTTCAGCTTAGCGAAACACTATTTGCCTGAATGGGAGTCAAGCAGTACAGTACTTAAGTAAATGTACTTGGCTACTGTCCACAATCTGCCTAGAAGTATTTTAATGTTGTAGCTGTTCAAGATGGTCATTTTAAAATGTTTTAAATATATACTGTTTGTAGTTAAACCAATAATAATGCTAGGGCTGCAACTGACAGTTATGTAGGCAAATTACAATTTTTTCTTAACGCTGTGTGATTAAAAGAATAAACACAAATAGCAGGATAGGCACACATATTTGCTATATCTTGCCCCACTGAAAAGGCACTGCACCGATACTGTTAAAATATTGGCATAGTTCATCCCTGTGCTGCTTGGCTCGAGCTGTAGCATACAGAGCTATTTGTTGTTTGTATCAAGCAGTCCGTCTTCCGGTTGCCTCTTTTGAATGACGAATACACACTACCGCAGCCTGCTGGTAAGGAGAGTTATTGCGACTCACGCATGCGCAGTGCATACGTGCTACTTGGCCGTCGGCTGAAGTCTTTGCTGTGTGTTCCAGTGCAACTTTTTGAGCAAGACGCAGGAGACGTGAGGCAACACAACAGTCGGGTCCGTCGGGGCGTGTTATTTGGTGTCAGTGTGTTGTGTCAGGGCCTTAACAGAAAAAAACGTTTTTTCGGTTCCATGATTAAATGTACCTTTTATGACAACTGTGACAAACGGTGATTTTTAATACAAATAAATGGGTTTTATTATATTAAGGCTTAAAGTTATCCATGATTAAGGGCATGGCCTGATTGTGTTCTGGTAAAATTCTTTGTTCTCAGGTCCCTTATCGAATAGAGATCTCAATCGTAATCTTGATGAGAAAAAAGGTTGGATTAAATATACAAAAATCCTTGTATTTCTTTTAACTATATTATTGAACAACTGCCATCAGTTTTATGACTTGTGTCCAATTGGGATTTACAACATTACAGATTATAACATGATGTCAACAGAAGTATGCATAGAAGACTAACAATAAAACAGAGTGCATGCCAACAACTGTGTGCAGATTTAACTACCACAAAGTGTCTCCTCCAGGCCGTCATCGTGAGCTCTCCTGCTGTCTCTCCTCTCATTATACTCCCCCTGTCTCTCCATATATAATCACTGCTTCCCCCTTCTACCACTCTACTTTTCTGCTCCTCTAGGAATGTCAACTTCCTCCATTGTTGCACATGGGCTATTAAGGCTTCATAACTGTCTAGAAACCTGTGGCTAGCCTGGAGCCTTATACACTGCTATAACCCTCGTGGTGAATCTAACTCAATTCCTGCTGCTTTGGAGTTATTCTGAGGAATAAATATTGAGGCAAAGTCAGTCCGCTGATGCATGAATGGAAAATTGTATTTCAAGTGAGACTAAATCGAAAAATACATCTTGTTGAACTGAAAAAACACTTGGAAATACATGAAATGCAAAACACGAATGTCCTTTTAAAGTTTTATTGGGCAATTGTAGCCATTAGTTTCTAGTGTTTTAACACTAGAACCGCCAATCGGGTCAATTTGACCCAGAGCTGTTTTTTATTGTAGGCTAAGTAACTTTTTTTCAATAAAATATTAAAGTCTCCCAGTCCGTGACTTTTCCTGAAAGTGTGTTATGTAGCACACTATGTTGTTAAAAATTGTCAATATGAAGTCATATCGAAGAAATCGGCAAAATAAATTGCCATTTATACCTATTTCCGCCCAGCGATTCATATTGACCCCACCCCTTTTTGCGCTATTGATTTTGCGTGTAAACAAACATGACGTGTTGCTATAGCAACTCCTTTTGTCTACTGCGGTTCCTTATAGATTGAGAGATAGATTGTGAGAGATAGAGATAGGTAGATAGCAGCGACGTGCGGTCAGGGTAGGCAGGGGAGGCAGAGCCTCACCTGTCATACTCCAATGTAACGGAAAAACAACTAAAGAAAAACTAAATAGTAATAATAAAATGTCTCCACTGATCTGTGTTGCAAATGTGCTTTATGTATGATTCCAATCGCTTTTAAAGTCAAAATCAGCAAATTTGCCGAGCTCCGCTACAACTACGGGTAGCGATGAGAAGTGAGGCAGGGACGAGCTCTGCCTCTCGTAAGCCCATAGTAATTTGCTGGAGCGCGGGCACTAATTTAACGCGGGCACTTATTTTGTGAGCGCGCTCAAGCCAGTTACTGTGGGGTGAGGTGAGGCACAGATGAGCTCTGCCTCACCTCAGAATGTGTCACCCCACAGAAACTGGCTGGAAAGCGGGCACTAAGCGCATGCCTGTTACCATCTCACTGTAGGTCACCAATGTAATGTTTGTAGATCCCTTTATTACATTTATCCATAGTCTCTAAAAAACTTTTTTCACGTATATGATATTTAGGCTCGATGGTCTCATCATACAACGGCAATGAAAAAAGCACCAGGGGAGGCAGCCATAACCTCTGCCGCACTGAAGGGGGCGCACATGAGCCCACAGGTTCTTGTTGCTACTGTTATTCTACGCAGAGACGGTAGACACAAACAACAAGCTAGACTTTTCAAATTACAGGAAGATAAGGAGGACTTTTACAAAAAACTAATAGAGATTGTTGTCCAGAAGGATAGCATGGACTTCATCTTCAAGTCAAGGTAAGACCACAATTGTAATGAAAATGGGATCTTACTCAGAAAGAACAATCCAATATTTAGATGTTGGGTATCCTTTTGTTGAACGGTCTGTTTAAAATGAATCGAAGCATCAGACTAAAAAAGCTTTTGAAAATAGCCGAATATTTCGATTAAGGTCAAAATATAATATTTGTAAATCTGACTCTGAAAGAGTCAGTGCCTCACCAGCCATGAACCTCACCGCACGTCACTGGTAGATAGCTATATTGATAGCGACAGTCTGTAGTGAAGGAGTGCACTCCCGCTCACGGGAGACTGCTAGCGCTGCGTTCCGCAGCAAACAGCTGTTTGCTTTTCACCCAAGCCTCACGAAACGCTATGTTGTAGCATTAATAAACGAAACAATTTAACAAAATTGCTTGTCAAAATACCAATATCACAGGTCACAGGACCATTTTTCTTTTTAAAGCAATACTTTTACCTTGAAAATCAATGCATTCTAATACCGGGTCAATGTGACCCCGGTGGCGGTTTTAGGTATATAAAAATCTCTGGCGGTTCTGGTGTTAAGTGTTTTGATGCATCAAGTGCTCAATGGTAGGTTGATTAGACATATTGTGCCATCAAACCAATCCGTTAGCCACGCTAGAAGGTTCATTTGGTTTGTTAATCAACCCTGTGGCAAACAAAACAACCAATCTTGTACAGCCGCAGGTAGGGAAAAACAGGAAGCAGGATGGACCCATATGCAGGACAGAAATGGTGAACTGAAAAATACCTTTATTTAAGGTTTATATCCAAGTGTGGCAAAAAAAAAAAAAAGAAAAACTCCTATAAAGGATCTGACAAAACGATAATTGAAAACTTGAACTTACATACATGCCGAACTAATGACAAGGACAAGACACAGCTGGGGAGGGCAGGCAAAGACAGAAGGGCACCAGGTGATAACAATCCAAAATGCACACAGGAGGGAAAACTCTAAGACAGGAAGTAAAAACAGACATAGGGGGCAAACAACTCTCAAAATAAAATATGAAATACTGACAGATGTTGACAGGTCCACACTGGTGAGCTTGACTTGTGGTGTACAGTAAATTAACCAACAACAGGATTTTATGATATATTGACTTCATAATTTAGCCAAGTGCAATACGTTTGATTTCAGCCTTGAAACCTTTAAATGCATGTCATACACCCCCCTCTTTCCACTGTCCTCTGTCAGATAAAAGCGAAAATACAAAAACAAACTACTACTTTACTAATTGTGAAAGAGGTTATCTTCCCTGAATAATGGATCAAAAGTTTTTTAAAATGCTGTGCTTGTATCCCACTCAGGTAACTTTGTTCATAAAGTCAATTAAAAACAGGGTATGACAGTGATCCGGCAATAATAAGCCCTGAATCATGACTGCAGGCTACATGCCACCTCTCTTTTGTCTTGTCTCTACCTTCTATCCATTATTCATAACATGCAGTCGATTTGCAGCCTAATAATAACTCTAATTATCACTTTTTTATTTTAGAGCCCTTTCTGAAACCAAAGGACATACATATACACATCGGAAGTATAAAAGCTCCTCACGAACATCTGTCAATCATCAGAATATGATTTTCACTTTCCCATGGAGGTCCTGACAATGCAGGATGACAAACATCAAAGTGTTCCAAGCAATAAGTTAAACTCATAGAACTAGAACCTTAAAATGAAACGAAGCATAATTTGTCTCCCCCTTTGCAGGACTAAATGAACCAAAGTACAATAATATGTGAATTCATTTGATGTAGGCCTACAGCACAAACTTCTGCCAATCATCAGACTATGATTTCCCCACGGGGGTACTGACAATGCAGAATGATTATACCCAAAAGTGTCCAAGCAATGAGTTCCTGTTCATGTTTTCTTCTTGTAATCTGTAAAAAGTTCAGAACTAGACCAGAACCTAAAATGCAACAATATACAGTATACTTCCTTCTCTTGACTAAATAAAAAAATCAGCAATAAAGTAAAAAATACTGTATCTTGCAATTAAGGGCAATTGTGCTTTTTCTTATGTAAAGGGTGATTCATAGAAACATAACTATAACAAATACTTTTTTTTAGAAGTTCCATGCAAAGAACTATACTTTGTGTTTATAATTGACTTTATTATATGAATTTAAAAATTGTACTACGTAACATAGATGTTTTAATATCAATGTTGGTCCAAACATTTGATTAGAAACGTTGATACTAGAGGACCCTTTATATCAAATCAAGAATAGACATGATTTTGTGATCCAAATCAGCTACAATGACTGTAAATAACTCCCTCAAAAGTATGCTAGACTTGCACAGCCAAAACGTGATAATTATATGATCGCATTGAGCAACTCCAGATTGGTTTTGTCCATTGACAACCCTACTCAAATATGAAGGCAGCGATACTTTTTGTAATATAATTTAAAGAAAAAAGAGAATGTAAAGCAAAATTATGGATACAGAGACGGTTCAGCTTTGCATATACCTATATGTAATAATCTTAAACAACATCCATTAGCGAAATTGGATGGAAGAACTGCTTAAACTTCAATAAAGCAATTTTAAAGTGAGCCAAAAATGACCAACAATAAGATGTATTTGGGTACGGAACAGTACACGAGGCAGTGCATTGAATCACCTGATTGGACGGCGAACCAGTGAGTTGATTCATTCAGGAAATGAAGCAGTTGCTGCTTCGGACGTCATATGTCACGTGATTTGAGGCAAGCGTCGAAGCACTGCTTCTATGGAATAGGAAAACCAGGGTTTGAAGCACGTATTGAAGCTTCAGTGTCAAACTGCCATCACTAATTAGAAACTTAAAAGCTTAGTGTAATACAGAATAGCACACAGTTAGACTGACATTAGTGAATAGTAGCAACAGTAATCAGTCAGTGTCAACAAAAAAAGGTTTATATTCTGGTTTCAAAAGCTGGTTTAATTTGTAGCAACAGGTCATTTCTGGAACAATGTGAAAGAGTTTCCACTACAGCTGATTCCACTGAGAGTCAACACCTACATCAGCAGCATGTTTGGCTTCCAGCCATTTAATTTCATTGTTTTGCTGTGTTGCTTGAGTCCCAACAGCTCCCCCTTACAGAAGCTGTTCCTAGCTTGCAACCTCAGACTGCCTGTAACCTACCTGCCCCATGTGAAATAACAGAGAGCAATTGAGGTTTAGACATATACTGTAGGAAACCAGTAACAATGATATGTTTTCTCCAGAGAAGCTGAGAAGCAATTACATTAAATATTGGGCTCTCGTTCATCAGGTGGAGAGAAGCTGAACCCCGTGAGATGCTTATGTTTTGTTGGGTCTGGCTAATTTGCAGGTCATTTCAGTTTATGCCACAGTGTTAACGATGATAATTTGATAACACAAAGGTGGTCTTTTTGCTATTGTTAGTGTCTTTCAATCAAATGCACATGCACAAATCCCCACGCACTCTCAGTTTTCTTGCTTTTTCAATAAGCCCTGGAGTCAGAAAATGAATGAAAGTTGCAGTTGAATGAGCCAAGGCTGGCTTTGAGTGATTCTCGAAAGCACACAGCTCAGTTTTGCTCCAGTGTAATATAGCTCAGCACAAGGTTCATGAGCTGGTCAACCATGACAACCCTTTCCATTTTTTACCAGCACTTCACAGCTCCGGCAGCTTTATTAAGAAACCACATAAATTGCATCAGTGCACCATTTTGAATAATAGACTGTGCCTGTGCTCGCAGTTGAAAAATGCAGGGAACATTTCTCTTTAACCTGGCTGGATTCCCCAAGTGCTTATGAGGGAACAGTGGAACGCTTTTTTCTCAAGTATACAGTGAAGGTTTTATTGTGTTTATCTTGTCTGTCTACCCATCTATTTATGACTTTAACTGCCTATTCTGTGTGTTGTTAGTTGACCATCAATCTAACTGCCGCGCAGTGACGCACACATCTTTGGGCTGATTCATTGTCATGCATATCAAATGGCATGTCTACATTACTAGATGTTTGGCTACGGATAGCATCAGGGAAGGATGAAATAAAGATTATTTTCAAACATGCATGTTAGGGTATACGAGTGTGAGAATTTTTTTTCTTTTAGCTTCAGTGATGTAACACTTCAAAACAGGTTTCATCTTTAATTGTATCAGGTAGATTGACCTACTAACTCTGAGCAGCTTTTTCTCATGAATTTTGCTCATAGGTCACATAATATAATAAAAAAGATTAGATTTAGGCCCCATGTGGTAAAACACACAAGGTACTTACAAGACTTAAAGTGCTCTTGGGAGCAATTCTTTCAACACAACTTTATTAAACTGCTAATTATCAGTTATAATTGGCAAGATTTCCACTCCATCACTGTGAGGATTTATATTTATTTAGTGTTGTACAAAGGGAAGAACAAAACTTTGATGTACAAAAGTATTCATCAAATAGTTGCAAAGAAAATCCCCAATATAGGAAGCCGTAAACAAGTGAGTAATGTAAAGAGTTCATGGAAAAAACTACCACATATAAATCGACCCCTTAAATGTTGCACCTTACTCTTCCAAAATCATCAAAAGGTAGAACTTTTGCAATGCCTCAAACCTTGAGTAGTTTGTAGATTTCAATGAGTTACCCATACCTAACCTAAATGATTTCATGTTAGGGCTGGGTCCAAAGTTCAGGATCTACAATGGCAGCGACCAGATGGATTCAGTCTTTTAACAAAGTTTAATAAAGGAAAAAAGGAGCAACTAAAAAACAATCCACAAAATGAAGGTGGACCTAGTTCACGCTGGTGGCGGCAGCAGGACTCAGGCTGGCTCGAGCAGACACTGGAAAAACAGAGGAAAAAACAAGGTTACTCTTCAACAAAAACAGCAAGAGAAAATCACACTAAGCTAGGCTACTACGACATTCAGCTCCACCGAGTGAGACGGAATTATCTCAATCAATCAATGTTTATTTATATAGCCCAATATCACAAATGTTACATTTGTCTTAGTGGACTTCACAGTTTGTACAGAATATCAGTCTGACAATACGACACCCTCTGTCCTTAGACCCTCACATCGTACAAGGAAAAACTTCCAGAGAAAACCCACAGTTTAAAGGGAAAAATGGGAGAAACCTCAGGGAGAGCAACAGAGGATCCCTCTCCCAGGACGGACAGACGTGCAATAGATGCCGTGTGTAAATTGAAAAGATAATACATTTGCAACATAGGTAGTCCAAATGTTTGGAAATGCATGTGT
>NW_011361576.1:0-17567 GCF_000735185.1 Notothenia coriiceps
CCCCTCTCCCCACTTGTAACGAGCCTAGGTGTGAAACTGGACTCATCCCTTTCATTCCAAGCACACATAAAGACGGTCTGCCAAGCCTCATACTACCACCTGAGGAACACCTCCAAAATGCAACACTCCCTCACCAAACCGGATGCAGAACAACTGTTCCATGCCTTCGTCACCTCCCGCATTGATTACTGCAATTCTCTGCTTGCAGGCATTCCAGCAAAAACCACTCAGAGACTACAATGTGTTCAAAACTGTGCCTCCCGGATACTCACAAAAATACGCAAATCAGAGCACATCACCCCCATCCTTCACTCACTCCTCTGGCTCCCTGTAATGGATCATCTACAAAGTCCTCATAATGGTCTTCAACACCATCAACCACACTGGCCCCACCTACCAAGAGGAACTGCTAACCAGACAACATTCCATACAGTACCTCACGCACACTCAGGTCAACCCGCTCCAATGTCCTGGCTGTTCCGCGGACAAAACTAGTCACCATGGGAAACCGTGCTTTCTCCTCCCTGGGTCCCTAGGTCTGTGGAATCAGCTTCCAGAGAACATACGGACCTCGGCATCACTCTCAGTTTTTAGGAAATGCCTCAAGACCCACCTGTTCCGTACCACATTTTACTGACAGTCCTTTATTTTATTTTTATTTTTTTAAACCCTTTATGCTCTTAACCTTTGATTTTTATTTTTTATATTACCATATTTTCTTCAATATGCTCCTTTAGATATATTTTTATTTTATTATTTTCTCCTTATAGCTTTGTAAAGCACCTTGAGATGACGTTGTCTTTAAAGTGTGCTATATAAATCAAATGTATTATTATTATTATTATTATTAAAACCATTGAATAGGGCCGATCTAAACAGCTATTCTTCTTCTGTTGTAACTACAGTGATGTTGCACTGAGCCATAGCGTGGATGAACCCACACAACAGTGCTGTACCTGAACACATCCTGTGTCAGTACTCCACTGAAGGTACACGCTGCTGCTAATGTGTGCTACTTTTGACTATGCAGCCTGGGTAGACCTTGTAGTGTTCTTATCAATGTTACTCTTTGCCTTCTCATCGTGAACACCTGAATGCAGCTTTAGCTTAGGGCAGGACAGCTGTCACAGAAACACTCTTAGTTAAATCTCTTCTCTTGTCTGTTGTTGCTCTCTAGGTGACTGTGTATCCATCAGTGGTCCAGAGGGGACCTTCAGTCTCCGCCCCCTTCATGATGTCACACACCTCTACCTATTAGCAGCAGGCACAGGGTTCACACCAATGGCTCGCCTCATCCAGCAGGCCCTGCAGGACACCGACACCATGAGGTGGGAACTCCCCGGACCGGCTGCCCTTTATTTAGTTCCCAAATTCATATTTTTAGATCTGTTTTTGTTATTTATTAGGCTTTGTGTATGATTGGTTATGTTTTTTGATGTTGTGCTGTCTTTGCAAAAAGCTCATTCGAATTGCATCCCCTTTCTTTTATTAATAGTTATTTTAGTGTCATGGGTTTAAATGTTTTAAATTGAAATTGGGGAAATATTTCTGTTGTGAATTAATTAATGTGAGATTTATAGTGTAGACTAACTGCAAGACATGAAGCACTCAGACCACCTGATTAGAACTCCATGGCCTTGCCTGACACTCATCTTTGTTTGTGTTTCCTCAGAAAAACCAAGCTGCTCTGTTTTAACCGGCGTGAGGAGGACATCCTGTGGCGCTGTGAGCTGGATGACCTGGCTGCTAACACTGACAGGTACTGACTGTTTTAGATCTGAACAAATGACCAGAAAGATACTTCTTAGAAGGAAGATGAAGAGACGATTCACAGGAGGGAACATTCAAATGTTTGTTCTATCTTAAAGCCCTCTCTGTGGATTTGAATCAGAAACGGGTTCTGTTTGGAAGCTTTCTGGGATAACCTTCAACAGCTGCAGCGGTCTATTATTCAAATACATTTGGCAGCTGCAGTCTGCAATTTGGTCAGTGCTCTACAATGAAATAAATGATGTGCTGCCTGGTGCACAAACACATCCTAAATGTATTGTACTTGTTATGGACGTTGGCAACAGAGAAAGACTTGGAAATGCTAAAGGTTTCTCAACACATGTGTAATAAGGTAGAAGTGTGAGATACAGATGATTTCCATCTTTAAACAGGATTGTGCTACATCTATACCTCAGTTTGTGTGTGTGTGTACACCTTCAGAATGTGTGTGTTTGTGTGTCAGGTTTCAGGTGGAGTACGTGCTCTCTGATCCCTGTGACAGTTGGAGCGGCAGGACGGGTCGGGTGGAGGAGTCCATGCTGGAGGATTTCCTCACCAGGCCGGAGGGCTCCAAATGCTACGTGTGTGTGTGTGGCCCCACTGCCTTCACAGAGATAACAATAGGGTGTGTATTATTAAGTCAGATGGAGTCAAACACATGCACAATTCATTATAACCTGATCAGACAGGATGTCATTGTATTTGGACATTGCACAGGAAGTTTGTGCACACAGCTAGGCTAGGTGGTGCATACTGTAAGTCAAACCTGATCCTGCTCCATGTCCAAAAAACAATCAATGCAATCTTCTCAAAGTATGTGACAGCTGTAAACCATTGAGTTACACAGGAGGAGGGCTTCAGTCAGCCTTAGAATTGAATTCATGCATTTTAATTAACAAATCAGGTGTTCACCTAATGCATTTCAAAAACATAAAGTGCTTCTTCCAATAATATATTGAACTTTATTTCAAATGTATTATACCATTGTAATCCCCATTATTTGTCAAATGTAACAGTACCTTTTTTGTATCCTGATTTAATTAATCTCGTTACATGTCATCAATTATTCCTCAAGCCTGGTTGCAACTACAAACCGTTGGTATTATTTTAACCCATGTAGGTTTTATATTTGTAAGACTTTTCTGAGAGTCAATTTCATGGGCACCTTCCCTGTGTAAACTCCCATCACAGCACAACATCACAACATACAAGGTTTATACATTGTTATCATTACTAATGGGAATGATGGCCACAACATCTAAAAAACACCAATATTGAGTATCTATAAAAAAAACAAATGTGAAAACATAGAAAAAGGTCCTTGTGTTCCACTGGGCTCTAATACGACATTTCAGCATACATTAGAAAGGGCATTTGCTTCAAGCTTGCTCTCACTTTGTTGACCTTCTTTATCACTGACCAGTAACAATCAAACCATTTCAGAATTGGTTAGTGAGGTATTTATTATTCAGATGAGAAGTGTTGGCCACAATATCTTCATATCAGAAATGTGATAATAAATAAATCACACTGCAGTGATACTCAGCCCTAAGGTCACCTCTTCTCTCTCCCTCTTGTGTGTCGGTGTTTCAGCTTGTTGAAGCAGCAGGGCTTCAGTGAAGGGGAGCTGCACGCCTTCCTGGGGTGAAGAGCCTCCACACACCCCCACCCTGCAGAGAGTGTGTGTGTCTGTGTGTGAGAGAGCATCACAGAGCTGACTTGAATTGATCAACTTGTAAAAACATTTCTATGCACGAGGACCTGATGACGCTGACAGCAGGAAACGCCTCCAGGCTCTGATGGGCGTCATGAATATCACCAACTCAAGTACAGTGAGATTCTTCTGAGGGCAGACATTTCGCTAACTATGAGTTGAAACATTTTAAAGATGTGTAGAATAAAAAGTCATATATACTGAGACAGAGGAATGAATGAAAGGGATGTGTATATGCAATATGATATGTATGTATTGTACTGTCTCAGTTCCATGTATGCAGTTGCAGTGGAAGTGAAACCACTGAAATAAAATGCATTAAGTTGTTTAAAGGTTAGTCTCCCTTCATTGAGACTGGGGCATTTGACAATATTACTTCTGATCGGGGTATTGATCCATGCAAGTTTAATTTTGAGTCATCAAGTTCTTTCTGAGTTGATTTGTTTTTCCTTAAAGAGTAAGTAAACACAGGCTAAAACCTGCTGCTGCTGCTGCTGCTGCCTTGCATACATTACGCCTTTTCTCTTTGCTGAAGCACTGATGTAACACTGTTACGTCACTAATCATGTACTAAATATGATAACAACAGATGTTGTTCTGTTTCCTGTGACACGTGTACATTAGCATAAAGCTAACTCTGGTACAGCTAAGATGTGAGCTTTTGACTTCAGCAAAACATATGTTTATGTCTCCACTGCACCTCCCGAGAAACACATGCAAGCCCCTCTTGAGGAGGGCTGAAGTCCACATTCATTAAAGATTGTTCCATCACCTTAATGACCAAAAAAGAAAGGCACAAACTGTGGAATGAGTGTGAACTTTCTAACACAATAAATTAGTACTCTTTTATTGACGGTGGCTCAACAAAATGACTGAAGCCCATTCAAGCCGAATGAAAGCCCGTGTGGACAGTCTGGTTGTCCTCATCCCTTGTGGACTGATGTTGTATTATTTGCTTGTTTGCGCCACAGTTTTACATTTTCTCTGCACAAAACAACACGGCTCATTGATTTAAAGATGTTTAGTTGTATGGAAATAAAATGCAATCCTTAATCTTTCTACATACCCACTGCAACCCCTCCAGTACCGGCTAGGTACTAGTCAGTGTTCCAAATTCACTTATTGCTGACACTCAGAGTATTTGTATATAATCATATACATTCAGATTAACAATATTAGCATACAATAAACTCCTAAAGAGTCAAAAAACACACTATGAGGAGTTACAATATATACTTTAAGAGTTACATTTTGAAATAATATTAACAACAGTAGCGAATAAATCCACACAATGTTAGTAAAGAATGTACTACCCATGTACAACGAATGTGCAACAATAAGCCAGAAAGAGATGTATGTGTGATGGACGGTTCTTTGTATCCATGAAGCCAGTACATTGGAGTATGTTTTCCAGACATTCTCATTCTAGTATTCCAACATCAACTTTGTTTCATACTGTCGACACCTTCCAGTATATTATGCATGATGTCACACAGGTCTTTAGATTCATTCATCTCATCTAAGTCCATGTCGGAAGCATCTTTGAGGGAACCCTGATGTGCTGTTGGGTTATTAACATTGCCTTTAGGGCCGATACTAATGTTGCTATGACAACTGTTTAGATGCTTTGTGAACACTGCAAAACTTCTGATCTGTAGTGAACATCCCTGCTGGGCACACACAAGATCTTTTTGACGTGGGAATCCACCAAAGTACTTTATGTGCTGAATTACCATACTTGGTGCATGATGCGACGAACCACAAATGTAGCAACGAAACATTGTTTGTTTTTGTTATGCTGTGACGAGCATCCACATGAAGAACACCAACTTGTGGCACTTATAGTACTCCATGGACTTTAGCTTTACTATAGACACATGCATTTCCAAGCATTTGGTCTACCTATGTTGTAAATGTATTATCTTTTCAATTTACCCACGACGTCCATTGCACGTCTGTCCCTCCTGGGAGAGGGATCCCTCCTCTGACCTTGTAGATAAAGCAGGCATCCTTTATTCATTTTATTTGTAATACAAATACAGATAAGATCTCGTTAACACATTCAGCAAAAGTCCCCATGATTCTGATGTACTTATTTGTTCAAAAATGCAAATCAACAAGTTTTGAACCAGCTGTCCTGAAAGTCAGCTCTGTGGTGCTTGGAATCATTTCCCACAGGCACACTGGGGATTTGTAAAACTACTCTCCTGGTATTCTTGCCATCTAATCAATTCCAATTTCAGAAAGAAAGTTGATCTCAAACCCCACCAAAACAAGATGTGCAATGACGTTTCCTTTCCAAAACAACTGCATGAACAGTTAATGCACTTTATGCACTGAACTGGTGACTGATGAATGAATCATCAGCTCTGTGTGTCTGTCTGAATGTTGGTGTGCCACTGTGTTGCATTTGGACAATTAATGACCACTGAGCCCTGAGGGTTCCCATCGTTATTCGTCAGTCTTGTCACAGGTAGTTGTGACTGAAGAACAGTGTCCGCGTGCATGGATCACGGCTCCATCAGCTGTGCTTCTTGACCTCCTTCGGTGGGAGTGTGTGAGGCGTGGATTCATGCAGCAGCAGCAGGCCACACAGAGTCAGAGAGATCCCCACCCACCAGAGAGCTGCATGACTCTCTCCAAAGAACAGCCTCCCCAGGATGGCCTGGACACAAACAGAAGAGACTCGCTGTGAAACACAGGCACAAGAGACTGGACACCTTCAGAATAATTTGCTGCCAAGTTCTTTTCTTTTCAAATGATCATTGCATCATGGGTAATACTAACTGAGGAGATGAAGTTGGACGCAGTGGTGGTGACCGTGGCCCTGGCTGAAGAGGAGCAGTGTCTGAGAGCCTTGGAGAAGAAGGCCCACATGACAGCGTTACAGGAGAGCAGCAGGCCGGCACACAGCAGCCGCAGAGGGAGCAGCAGCTGCACACACACAGGAGGAGAGAGGAGAACCCTTCTCTGTTCACTTGGGTTCACATCTGGTTCCTTACCGTTTTAAGTGTCACCATTACTATTAGCCCACAATGGTTCCAGTAGTTATTAAACACATAAAAGGCATTACTTTTTCACTTCACTGATGAGTGTTCCTTGAACTGCATGCTACAAATGAAACATTACAGGTTATTCTTGCTCCTTTTCAGTTCAGCAACACTTAGTTATACTAGCAGGGCAAATGTAAGAGCATAGAGGCTCTACACCTAATAGCTTTAAAACGTGTAGAGACTTGCATGATTTTTACATTAGGGGTGTGTGTGTGTGTGTGTGTGTGTGTGTGTGTGTGTGTGTGTGTGTGTGTGTGTGTGTGTGTGTGTGTGGGTGTGTGTGGTTGTGTGTGTGTGTGTGTGTTGTACCATTGTGGCCTGACTCATTATGTGAGAGCAACTGTTTGTGGCCAAATAAATCAATAGTAGGAAAATAGAGTAGCAGCATATAGTTAAAATTAACTTTTACCATTACTGTTAAGAAAAGGTCTATTTATTTGTATCCTAATATTTTACTCTAACTTCTTAAGTTCATGAAGTATAATTATATTTATTTTAATTGCACAAGTTCTAACAACACATTTCTTATGTATTACAAATATATCATTCATTTATTATTTCATTCTAAATGGAGTAACTGTCACAAAACCGAATTTTCCCGGGATAAATACATTGTGTGATTGATTGATAGATGATTGTGATTTTCCTCCTATTCAATATTTCACACCTGCAGTAAAAACTCTTACAATTCAAAGGAACTTTATTGGCACGGCCATATCAAAAACATAGTATTGTCAAAGCATGTTGTACAAGATGTTACAACAACAAAATAAAAGTAGAAAAGATTGAACACTGAACAACTTCATTTGTTTAGACTCACTGGATTCCACACAGTACCATGTCCCAAACTAAGTGAAAATGACCCTCGAGTTATATGCATGTATTTCTTCTAACATGTCCGGAAAGTATTAAAGACCCAGAGTAGTGTTGAAGCGGTCCTCCTCACCCAGTCGCAGGCTGCAGTCTCTCCGGGTATGTGAGTCCAGCTGAGCCCGGACACGCACATCCCTCTCAGGTGCTCGGCACCGAGGGACAGCTTGGCGGACAGAGAGGCAGTGGCTCCCAAAAAGCCCGCAAATACCGCATAAAAAGATCCTGAAATCATATCTGACTGACTGCGGCAGGAGTCGGCCAGCATCAGAGAGGAGACAGCCCACTGACAGTCAACTTCCTGTTTCTGTGTCACGTCGTGTCACTCCGGTGGGAGGCAGCAGTGCACTCAAATGTGGCTATTCTGCGGAGAAATAAGTAGAAGAAGAAAAGGTCGCCCAATTGCAGTAGCTCCTGAGAGCACGTGACTTGCAGCGGCACATCTTTGGTGAAACCGTAGAGTGTATTTAGGCCTGCAAACATTTTTGTCTTTAGATCGTATAACTCATTTGCAATGAACAAAAGCAAGGCCAGTGGCGTGACGTGGGTGAAACCCGCGGAGCCGTCCTTTCTGAAGAAGTTTAAGAAGGATGTTGGTTATAAAGAAGGACCGAGTGTTGAAACTAAGGTGAATATGTAAATAATGTGGGGCTTTGTATTCCTGTATTTACGTTTAAGCTAGCAACACAAAGCCTGAACAAGGCTAACACATTTGAGTGAAATAATAGCAATAGCTTTCTTTTGACCAGATTTGTGTTTGTATTGGGTCTCAGTGACAGTCTGTTGATTGAACCATTGTCTGTCATTTTAACAATACACGTTCACTTTGATTCGAACATCGGAACACCGCTTTGCCTGGAAAGATATGAATGAAACATTTGAAACGGGTTTAGTTCTCTCATTAGATGCATGTCTGTGTTTTATTTTCCTCTCAGTTGCAGACCATGCCAGTCCTGGATGATGACAGCGGCAGTGACCGGGAGGACGAGCTCCCTCAGGTGGTGGTTCTGAAGGGGGGGGACCTGAGCGCAGAGGACGTGAAGAAGATCAAGGACGAGCTGCGTCCTGCAGGGGAGAAAGGTAACACCAGCAAGGGTTCCTTTGTTGTTCTGGACAGAAACGGAATGATGCAGTCCAGTTCCATGTTTTATTGACATTTCTGTCGATAGGCTCCAAGTGTTGTATTTTGCCAAGGCATCAGCAGGGATCTACCACTAACTGTTTTTGATGAATCACATACATCCGTCCTGTCCACAGATGATGGTAAAATCCTCTTCAAGAAACCAGCCAAGCGCTCCTCCTCAGACAAATTCCAGGGCATCAAGGCCAGCTCCAGCAAGAAGAAGAAGAGTGATGAAGAAGAGGAGGAGGGGGAGGAAGTGAAGAAAGAGGTGAAGTCTGGAAAGAAAGTAAAAAATAACAGCCTTCTATCATTTGGAGGGGAGGAAGAGGAAGAGGAGAACTAACTTGTATTGATGAAAGAGTGTCATAAAGCCATCTGACAGAAATCACCAAGGGGACATTTGAATGTGTATGGTGACTTGTTCATAATATTGATGATTTGGAACAGGGGGTAATTGCCCTGGAGTTCCCCAACAGTGTGCAGCCTGTCCATGTGTAGTTGTTGTCTAAGCCCACTGACTACAAACAGTCTATACTTGATATTACTGACGACAGTTTGATTCATTTCAGTACACTTTAAATAGATTAACTTTTCTTTAAATAACAATTCCATCCGAATAAACATCTTGATTCAGCCGACACAATGCTGACAGACTTGGCAAAGTAGAGTTCACCTTTTGATTATTGACCTACCTTAAACAAGTTTCAGGTTTCCATGATTTGTAAATCTAAAGCCCACTAAGGCATTTTAAAAGTTCTGAATCCTTGGAAGTTTATTTGAATACTGAAATGAATGGACACCTGTTTAAAAAAAGAAGAAAGAACGATGGTTAACAGAGATGTAGGATATTTTTCATGAGCTAAAACATGGAATATCACCAGTGTTGTTGTATGTCATTTTTCATCAAACATCTGGCCAGAGAACATCAGCAGTAGGTGCTAAAGCTGTGCTTCTGTTTGAAGGTGCTCCTCAGAACAGCTGCTTCCGTTTCATGCAAACAAATCTGATTGATGGAAATCAAGCAACACCACTTTCAAAAACCAGGAGGTTGATTGTTAGATTTCATGCTAATTTTACATGGAACCATATTAGTCAATCCCAAGAGTGAACATTTGGAATAAATAATTGACACATTGTCATATTGTTGAGGTTGAATGCAAACTGACAAACCTTTGATAAACTGTTCTTAAAGAAATCTATTCCACCTAAAAAGAAACTCCTGAAACCAGGTCATCCCCCCTCGTCCCAGTATCTCCACCTTCTACTGGAGTCGGAACAGTTCAAGCTGCTTGTCGTGTGACGGTGAAACACCTGCTTCTTTACATATGTTTTTGTTGATGTTTTTCATCCTCAGCTGCTGTGTATTTGTATGTCCAAGTGTTTAAGACATGGAAAATAATTAATTGTAGAATTGTTCATACATTTATGTTTTGAACATATTCTAGCTTCGACAAAGGAGCTGAAAGTCAAATCATGCGTTCTTGTCAATGCAATTGTATGTTTTTTTAAAGTGTTTGTTTTATTGTGTGCATTTTTATGAAAATGGTGGCTGTAACATTTGAAATATAAAAACATCCTGTTTTGTACGCTCATTGTTTTCAGTGTGTGAGGTCACAGATGCACTGTGGAAGTGGTGTGTTCACTGAACGAAGAGCAGAATAGTAGATGACAGCATGGTTAATGTTCTGAAAGCTAAAGAAGCATTAACATGGAGGAATGGTTCACATTGATACTAGCTTTTCATTTCAATGTGCCTTCATCCTTTCTAAATGTTTACTGTAGAAAGATAAGTTAATGTAAATATGAAAAATGTGTGAGAGATATGCAGTTTAGTATCAGGGTGTTCGCGGGGTATTACAAGTTGATTAATTTAGCGAAAATGAAGGCTATTAAAAAGTATTAAACGGCATTTCCCAAGGTATTACATTTTGTAGCTTGTTTTTAATAAGTCTATCAATTGTCCAAAGAGGTTGTATTCTACAGTCTGCCTGAATGTAATCATTGCGTAGGTGTGTAGTGTGATTCTGTGTAGTTTATTTATGGCATCCCGTTGGATTTGACGTCATCTGAACAGGACATCGCACGCTCACTGCTTGATAGCGCGCGAAGGTCCGTTTACGCCGGTTGTTAAGCAACATCGTTATGGGGAAATGCAAGTCTGCGTCCAAATGGTTGGAAGATGAGGAGGAAGGACAATCTGAGGTAAAGTGTGTCGCCAATGTAACCGGTTAAAAATGAAAGTGGCCATGAGGTCTTAAAATGTATGGAAAGGGTCTTAAAAAAGTATTACATTTGACTTCAGGATTCCTGAGTATACCGTATAATATCACAAGCATTGTGCACATAGTAATTAAGACATAATATTACAAAGTTATTTCAACCTCTTTATTTGAAAAGGCATGTTTCATTCTCACACCTGCATCTACATTACAATTGAAGGAAGAAACCTTGACTTAGAAAATCAAAGCTGAACAAATCCTCGCATTTCCTGACGGGACGCTGCCCAGCTTCAGTCATCTGACTCCAGCGTCCATGAAATAAATAAGCTCACTGACTAGAGCTCTGGGAATAAGAGACTTGTTTCTGTTCCGTTTCTCAAGCAGGAGTCATTTGCTTCTTGTGATGTCTTCAAGAAACAAGTATTAAATCATAGGGCAAAAACCTCACTCAAATCTAAATTCATTGGTTATTCTGAGAAATGGTAAGACTGATTGCATGACAGAAATAAAGATCAAACAGTGGAGATTCAGAAAATAACAAAGAATAAGAGTGTCCACCGTCTGAATGGCCCTCCGTCGTGTGGAAACCTCGGAGGACTTTAGAGCCTGTTCCTCCAGATTCATGAGGAAACGCTCGGTGTTAGTGAAGCATGTCTGAAGCAGATAATGCGCCTGGGAAGAGTGGTGGATCAGAGACATGGAGGGAATGTGACCGACTGACAGCCATGCAGACAGCAGTATGGCTCGAGGAATTGACATGAGCTCTCCATTCATAGTGTTTGAAATGCTCCTAGGCACCGATAGTTTTCCCAGCAGCTTGACATTTGAGTGCTTCATTCCAAATGTGTTTAATGATCACACTGGCAGGCAGGACATGAACCCCTGCTAGCACATTCTACTAGCAACACAAAGTGGTAGAGACTAAAATGATCCGTTTACACTCACATGTAGTTACTTCATATACCTTACACACACACACACACAAACCTGCACACACACACACACACACACACACACACACACACACACACACACACACACACACACACACACACACACACACACACACACACACACACACACACACACACACACACACAATTGAAGGATGGAACGTGCCCTGCCTACACATTGAGATGTGTTCATTTGAGTGAGTCTTTGATTAATCATCATTAACCAATCAAATGTAAACCTGGGTACATGGCTGGCTTCAGAGCGCATCTTAAAAAGGTCTGACACTGAGCTCTGTCCTGAGCTCAATGTGTGAATGATACAGATTACAATAACACACAGCTTTCACAATCACACACAGCTTTCACAATCACACACAGTTTAAAGGATTTTTCTGGTTGAGTGGATTCATAGCTTTAGAAGTCATTTCTATAATCTAAAGTAATGTTGTATTCTTTAGCTCATTGCTGAGCTCTGGGCATTACTAACAAAGGTCTGAAGGGAAAGAAACACGAGCTTTGGACTGTTAGATATTGTATGACGTCTTCTGTTGCTAGCAGGAGCTTCCAAAGACTGAACAAATAATAGTTTAAACGCAGCAAGCCTGAATTGTGGGAAATGTAGGAGCAAATGGATATGGAGCTTGAGCCATATAAAGGATGTTATCTTTCCTGATAGAAACGCTGAAGACAGCGCAGCAGGACGAGGCCTAGTGATGGCCGTTTCATGTTGGCACATATGTGTACATGCATACTCTTATTAATAATTGGTTTGAATGAAACGCATAAAAAACATACTGCTGTATATGTTCCACCACCTCAACTTTCCAAAAGCATCTGAGCAAAAACTCAACCTCTGAAAGGCAAAACTCAAGAAGCAGGGTGGTGCATTTGGGTTGCTCTCCTTTGCATCAAATAGAATATCTATGAACATTTGAATACACAAAGAGAAAACACACTTTCATTCCTCCCTAAATCACTGGGCCTCCCTCTGGATTGGGGACGTGGTAGAACAGAGGTGTGTTCCTGCAGGCTCCTCGGAATGAGGACAGCTCTCTGTCTCTCATCACATTCAAGTACAAAAAGAAAAGCCAGTTAAAGGTTCCTCAGGTTAAAACCAGTGTGGGTAGGGTCTCCCATTTTCTGCACTTTGACCCCACTTATCAGATCAAAGGTCAGCTGGGGGTCAACACATTCTTTCAGCTGATGGTAATATCAGGAGCCTGGGGTGACTGTGTTCCTCATTCATCTTGTTGGTGGATTTACTGTTGCTGCTTGATTTTGTTGAAAGTTTGGTTTTAGATGTTCCTCCTCTACCGTCCACAATGTGCCTCTGGTGGTGGGGGGCTCTCTATAAAAACTTCTTGCTCAGTTTCTTGCCCTTCTTGAGGGAGAGCTTGTTCTTGATGTGTCCCCTCTTCCTCTTGGATGTCTGCAGAGAGAAGACAAATCAAGCCGAGATTGGACACTTCAGATGACACATAATCAACCTTTTTAATCACATCTGAAGTAAGACCGCATCAGAGGTCACGTTGACCCCATTGCTTTGGTATCATTTTGTACAAAAACAGTGTTAATATGTGCTTGTTGTTTAGAGGCCCTTTCTTTCACTGCAGGGAAAACCTCTTTCATTTGCTTTGTGTGTGTTGACATGAAAAGTGAGCACACACACCCTTATTCCTGCATCACCTAAAAGCCTGTTCTGTATAATCACTGTTGTACAAATTAAGTGAATGAATGGCCATTGAATGCTATTAAATATGCCTAAATACGTGAATAAAATAATATGACAGGTTACGATGGATTGCACGGTTGAACACCAGATGAAGAATAGCATCGGGATCGGGCGGTACCTTTTTGGAGGTGTATTTCTGCTTGGTGTCGGTGCCTCTCAGCTGGTGTTCCACACGGTCTCTGTTCTCCAGCTTCTTCACTTTATAAATCCTGACCAGCCAGTGCTCTGAGGTGAAGGCTTCCTCCAGGTGCTTCAGCGTGATGTCCTTGTTTCCGATCTCAGCATTGCGAGTTCGATCAAAGCCCGGCGGCGTCCGGAAGTCCAGCTAAAACAGAAATAAAGACAAGTGAGCTTGTTTATGTCTGAATCCTATTTAATCTATTTTCCACTTAAAAACTATTTTGTCAAGCATTTGTATTTGCAATGAAACAAGTTATGCAAGAAAACAGTACAGATACGTTCCTATGGAATAGGGAAGCATGTTGCGCAGAAAGATCATACATGATGACAAACCTGCATTTCTCCAAATCGGTAGTAAGACATTTTGTACATGAGGCAGTTGAGCAGCGTTGGGGAACCAGCTTTGTCCACTCTGAACTCTCCCTGGGGGGTGAAGTAGTCACTCTCCTGGGTTCAGAGGCAAAACAGAGAGACAGATGGAAAGGGAAAAGTCAACTCACACACTTTGATCCATGATTTCCTTTGATGTAGCAGCCCAACCATTTGGCACACAAGAGATCCTTGATTTCCCTAAGCAGTTTGCTCCCTCAGAGAGCACATCTCTGAGCGGGTGGTGTGACCTATCTCACCCTGATGTCCCTGGGGTGCTCGCCCTCTGCGATGCGCACCATCCACAGGAACTTGTTGATGTCGTCCCCCGAGTAGCCAATCACCCCCCCGAAGATGATCAGGACATAGTCAACATCCAGTGACCTCATGATTTCATAGGCTGCCGTCTCATTAGATGACATGGCTTTTCCCACCTGTGGGAACATAAAGGAACAGCAACTTTACATTTCATTTTCCAATCAACAGAACTCATGTGAATATTTAAAAAGGGGCACTGCAGTGATTTCACCATGATCAGTTTAGTACTTTTCAGTTGAGCAGTGGCTTTGGAGGAGCCCAAGCATTATCACGTCTGAGAAGACAACCCTGATGATGTCACTGTGAAGGGTCTTGAAAATTGACCTATTTGAGTCAGAACATGTGTGGATTTGCTGCATCTTTTCATTTTCTTTTGGATTAAAACAATGAATGTCTAAATCAAGGGAGTACCGGTGGCACAGATGTCCAGTCCTGAGATCTCCCCTCCACCTGCTCGCAGTGCACTGATACATGATGTCCACCTGCTCTGTTTCCTGTGAACCACCAACACTGTGGCAGCCAGCAATTGTCTATTTCATAGCATCAATTTAGAAAAATAATAAAGATATTTTTACACTTTTTAGCAGGTTTGCTAGCCGGCCACTGCTAAGCTAATTTCCGTTGTGGCTTGACTAATTTTAACGCCCAGCCGCCCAATGTGAAGTGGAAGCTGCTCTGGCTCACTATGTGCACGCAACTTACAGTACAACAGAGAGATCCATGCAGAATTCAATGTGGAATGAGGTTAGCTAATGTCTGTGAGTTTGCAGTGTGGTATATGTATTTGTATCTGTGTGTGCGTGATAGATTAGATTTATATATCTGTTTTTTATAACTAATGTGATTTTGATCAAAGTGTTTATAGAGCACAACACAATTGAATAGCAAGATAGCCAAATACTGAAAGGAACAAAAATCTTCCTCGGCATGGATCTCACTGACTCTGTACATCAGAAGCAAATAACTTATCCGAGCCGTGAAAGCTGGAAGAACTGAAGGGGACATGCCACTTCCGTATAAAAACTGGGACAGCAAGGAGCAACGCTGATGTGTTTGTAACTTTGCACGCAGTTTCAGCGTTAGCACAGTAACTGCGGTGTGATCAGAGGTCATACAGGCGGAGCAGCTCTCACCAGTGCTATGTGACTGTTGTTCCAGGTGTTGTTGTCCACCAGCGTGGTTCTATTGGCCATGCCTGCTATCTGGTAGCCGTAGTCCCACCATGACATCACTCGGGCGTGCTCGTCTGTGTTCTGCCTCAGCCAGTAGTACGCCTCTCTGAAGTCATCGAGGATGTTACGGGACCTGCACAAAGGTTTTGTAAAACAAGAGATATGTATTTCGAGTAGATTATTTACTGTGAATATTACATCAGAGATCAGTTTTCCTTTTATTGTAAGGAACTTTGTATACAATTGTTCTATGAGCTCTTTAGAACCACAGCATTAAAGCCCTTCACACAGTCCTTCACCGCTTCCTGTCCATGCAGTGCCTGTGTTATGCAAGCTGCTCCCCTGACATCCATCTCTGAGATGTCTGCCTTTCAGCAGAAGGATGTGTTGGTGTTGACTAACAGCCTCTCTCCGAGCATTATCAGCTTTTCTTGTTGGACACTCCCAAGTGTCCATATCAGTTCATGGAGTAATTGCTGGTAACAAGCTGGATCTGATAACATTTTGCTCAAATGTTTTGTTATTTTCTTTCTTTATACAACTGTACAGGTTATGCTAATGTAGGGCTATACTTATATTTGAAAAGCAGTTTAAAAAGGTTTGATGGCAGAATTCTAGAATGCAATGAAAATCAGACATACTTTATTCATTGTTTTGTTATATAGTAAAGTTTCAAGAAAGTGGCATTTTAATCATGTTAGAATGGAGGCAGGTACATGATGTCTTAACGTGTGTGTATATGGTTGGGAAAAGCCCATTGTGTTGTATGACTCACCCATCGTTATTGTATGATGCGAGTACTACACTGGGGCTGGAGTAGGCGTTGCTGGTGACCCAGGTGCAGTGGACCGCGAACATCATGAGCAGCATCAGCATCAGCATGGTGACGATGGACTTGATGTTGGGGCCCAGGCCCTCCTCAGCCTTCTCCTGCTCCGACACATGTTTACGCACCTTACCGGCCTGCAGAGGACACCAACAGGACACCATGTGTGAGCTTATTGAAGACAAGGAGCTCTGTTCAAAATGAGCCAATAATACTACCAGAGATGATATATGGTCCATATCAAGAGAATTCTCAGGCCGTTTTATGGCGTCTACTTAAAACACCGCCTTTCAGGATACCTGCAGTTCATTATTCCCATTAGGCGCGTTCACACCGCAGTACTTTTGTCGCGTTCACACAAAAAAGAGCCGGAACTAAAATGAGTTCATGGAACCTTTTTTACCCCCTTATCCATCCCCTGCTAGAGAGCGGTACTTTCGTGGAGAAAAAGGTTCCTAGTCGTGTTGGCCTGGGCGGATTGCAACCACCGCCCGATAAACTCCCAAAGGTTTTGTGAAGCCGTCATTTTATATCCTCGCTTAGCATTATAGCTTAGCCATTAGCCCAGCGCAGAAACGCAGAGAGCTAAACTTATGGCAACACAAAAGAAAACCATGGGAGTGTGGGAGATGAGAGGTGTCGGGGTCGGCGATTTAACTTGGAAGAGGCTCAGAAAGCTCGGGACTGAAACCAGTCCCAGCATCTTCTACCGAAGCCAGTCCAGCAGCTTCTACAGAGCCAGTCCCCGATCCGGGACTTCCGGTCGGGAACCTTCGGGTGGCAGATACGCCGTGAAGTTGTTTGCGGCCTGCCAGTAAAACCCAAAGCAGAAGAAGAAGAAGTGACGTCAGCGGGCTTTCATTTGCCTTAATCCTCCCTCAGGACTTATCCGGTGTGAACGCGATCTGTTACTTAGTTCATCAGAACGATAACAGTTCTGATAACTAAAATTCTGGATGACCTCTGCTGGGAAAAGTACTGCGGTGTGAATGCGCCTATTATACTCATTTGCAGAGAAAATTACAGAACATAAACCTAGACTGCAGTGCATCTTTCCCTGAGGATGGAAGTAAAATAGTGATGGATACAGATGTATTTCACTTTTTTAAAAGGCAGATACCAAAACACAATGAATTAACAAATTCGTATTACACGATAAACCAACATGACAAGTCCTGCTCAGGCAGGTCCTGAACTGATGAAAATGTAGATGTTTTAGGATGACATTTGGATGTCTTGCATTTATTTGTGTTGTTTAGTTAGTTGTT
>NW_011361576.1:17612-24587 GCF_000735185.1 Notothenia coriiceps
TTAGCTGTAAAAATCCATAGATTAGCCGCACCGTTATATAAGCCGCAGCGTCGAAAAATGGGAAAAAAGGCACGGTTTATAGTCCAAAAATTACGGTAGTTATTACATAATCCAGTGTTTTCAACATGGTGTTGGTATGCAAAGCCTAATCACAGTGTGAGTGTTTTATTTACTAGTGCTAGTTAAGTATGACATGGCGTCTCAGCCTTTGAAACAGCTTGTGTTGTTGAAATCTATATGGCGCTTTCACACCGGAGTATTTTTCCCCGTACTTTTCCCTTTTAGTTCCGATAGTTCCTGGGATTTTGCGTTCACACCAAAAAGAGAACTTAGTTCATGAGAACTTTTCCCCCCTTTTCATTCCCTGCTAGAGAGCAGGTACTTTCCTGGGGGAAAAACAATGCCAATTTCTGATTGGGTGGGCAAATTGCAAACCACGACCCGTAAAACTCTGAAAAGTGTTGTGAAGCCACCATTGTATTTGCTGGCATTAGCATTATTAGCATTAGCATTAGCCCAGTGCACCAACGGAGAGAGACTAATTTATATCAACACAAAAAAAAACATGGGAGCGGTGGAGTGATGAGGAGGTGTCGGTGTTCTGGCGATTTACTTGGAAGGCTTCAGTAGAAGCAGCTGGGAAGCCAGTCCAACTCCGGGGACTTCCGGCAGGGGACTTCGGGTGGCAGTATCGAGGGGCGCAGTCCCTCCCCTTCCGGGGACCTCCATGGGACCTTATTTCGGAAAAAGTATGTATTGAAGTCAATGGAGAGAGAAAACGTATTTTTCGATCCCGTTTGAATTGTGCCACGAATTACACAAGTTTGTTAATCTTAAAAAATAATTTTCATGCCAAAGAAGTCACAGTTTGTCATAAAACTGTTGAAATCTAAGACTATGAAAAATACGCAACTAGAAAGACTACAAATCTCCGAATCCCGGTCCCGCATGCTGGCTCTTACGGAACCGACTAACTCCCCTTTTGTGTATGTACAGCTCTCAACATGCCCAGACTTGGAGTGATTTTCACCTCGTTTAATACTTTTCGCCTCATTCTGAAAGAAAGAAGTGAAATGTGACGGCCGTCTTGGTGTGTGGTGCGAGACGGGAGATGTAGTTCATTGAGCGGTTTCACACAAAAAAAATTGTTACTTCATGACACATTTTAATGTTTTGGACTTGCAACATTATCTTTTAAATTGACAAACATCATATGTGTAGTTCGTGGCACAATTCAAACGGGATCGAAAGATAATCTTTCTCTCGCCATTGACTTCAATACATACTTTTTCCAAAATATGGTTCCATGGAGGTCCCCCAGAAAGTAAGGTACTTCGCCTCTCTATACGCCGCAAAGTTGTTTGCGGCCTGCCAGTAAACCCAAAGCAGAAAAAGAAAAAGTGACGTCAGCAGCGTCATTTGCGTAATCTTCCCTCAGGGACTTATTCCGGTGTGAACGCGATCTGCTCTTTAGTTCCGTGGGGGAACTAAGTGCTGGGAACTAAGTACACCAAAGTACTTGGTGTGAAAGTGGCTATTGTGTTTGCAATCAGAAGAGGCAACAGCTGTACTCACACACCACTCTGTTTAGTTCAACATCATCTCTAAATCACAAGCTTATGTTACATTTGGTATTCATTTTAAAACCAAAGACACCCTTAGATTAAACTATAAAAGTACTAAAGGCAGTCATTTTTAAGCAACCTTTCGGAATTTCCTTTTTTAAAAACATCTCTTCTAAGGTACCGTAAAGTGGTGTTGAACAACTGCACCAAAGGAGTTAAAGAGATGTACACGGCCAGGAAGCAGCAGTGCCCCAACAGACCTCCCAAAGGACTCTTGGTAACCAGCAGAGACGGAAAACTCACCGCCAACCTGGGAAGCAACATCACCTTCCTGGTCCACCTGGATGAGGTGAGAACACGTGGCTTCTTCACTAGCTATTAGTTTAGAGTTTAGTAGTTGGTTTAACAAAAAAGCGGCATATAGATATTTTTAAAAATACATGTAAATATATGTTTTCTACATTTCATCAATTCATTTTCAAGTTGTGTTTCTGGCAGCCTAATGTGTAATACACATTTGTGTAAATTGTAACATTGCAGGATGAACAGAAACAAGAAGCTGAAATACATTCAAGTTGTTTTGGCTAAAAACAGCCATTTAAGGCTTTGAGACCAAATCAGTATAGTTGTGGTGTGTAGAACTAAAATAATGAGCTTAAATAAGCTAGAATGTTCTTTAGAGGGGATCTACAGAGTCAGGTGGGGCTTACACTTTTTTTTCAAGCCCTGAAAACTGTTTAGAAAAAAAGTTGAGTTTCTGTCTGTGGGAATGAACTTGTTCTAAACTCTACGAGGTTAAGTCCAAGTCAAGTATTTACAGAAGTTATCCTTTCCTGAGGCCCTGTTGGTAATAGAGAGGTTTCTGAGGCAGGTCGTTCAGACGTCCTGGTCAGGAAAGCCCATGTTCACCATGGTGCGGCTATACTCAACTCAACTGGACTCAACTCAACTTACCTTTGGTACCACGTGGGACCCAGTTTAAATCGCACAAAAACACAAAAGAAAGACTGAAACTTTTCAACCAAAAAACGAACACAGAATTATTATTAAGTAATTTCAGACATTGAGCGGTATGTTCTTTTTTGAAAGCAAATTACTTCTTAGGATAGCAGACTATTGCTAAGGACCCTCTGTTCAAGTGGGGCTGCATGTTCACTCATATCAATCTGCAGGAAGAAGTCCGGTCAATTTAAGTGAGCTGTTGACAAAAACAAAATTAACTTTCCTCCGTCACAGAACAACATGGAATACATTCAGAAAATATTATTTGTTATATAAATGTGGAAAGCACAAGGCTTTGGATTGAAATTGGCAACACTTTCCCCAGTATAGAAAAGAAAAAGGAAACACAAATAAATAAAAACAGCTAAAGAGAAGGAGCGACTGGCGAGAGAAAAATGCTCACTGTTAATGGTTGTTTTTCATTTAAAACCGCTGGGCATGCGCATGATTTCCATGGAAGCACTAGTGACAATTTTCTGTTTTAATGTCACCATTTAATATTGGCCAAGCTTGCTGAGAGCCAAAAACTAAAAACAGGGCATATACTACCCACATCTTTTCCGAATGGTAAACCAAAAAAAGGTTGGTCGAGTAGAGCCTTACCATGCAGTGGAACGGCAGCAGAACAAACTACAGGGTGTGGGGCATCAGTAACATAAGTGTTCTCCTGACACTGCAACAGCTCGAGGTGATAGGTGTCCCCCGACACTTGTCCAGACCCAGTTGTCATATAGCCGTGTGATAAGTCTAGGAATCGAGGGCATTTTCTTTAATTATTAAGAGATGGATGAAGGGCGAGAGGGAGGTTGGTGAAAGAACAGAGTAATAAAATAAGAGGATAACAGGGTAAAGGATCCTTGTGGAATTAACTCTATTTGAGAAAATTCTCAAGATGAATTCAAAGTTTAATTTATATTCATGAAGCCCGCAATGGCTGTAATTCTTCGAGAGAGCAAATGCCTTTAAATATTTGATGAGTAAAAGACTGGGTGATGCACATTCATACTTAAAAACAAGGACGAAAAACAAAAAAAAAGAAGTGTTGTGATATTTGAGATATAATAACATTAGCACATACATTTGCCTGGTTAGAACTGCCTTTGTATTGGTTGAAGAACCTGTTTTGCAACACAATAATTACAGCTTCATATGGGCTCTATGAAAGTGACTGACTTCACTAAGAGATAGGCAGAGAAGTGATTGGCTTGAATGACATCAACCAATTCATGAAGAATTAAAATGCCGTTCTATATTTGGCTTCAAAGGAAAGAGACACAGGGAGTTTGAGATACTTTATTTTCCTCACTGCCATTTTAAATGGTTTAGAGTTCACAGTATGAATGTATGAGAGTGTGGTGGGAGAAAGAGAATGTATCTACAGTAAGAACATAGCATTTTCAAAATAGCATGCCTGACGTAGATGAGCTGATATTTGCTTAACATTCAAATTACTACGTCGCAACATTCATACAAATACGTGCACAATGAATATCAAGGGGTATGTACACTAAATTATTCTTCATGCATGTGAATCAGTGCTACATGCACGCTTAAAGAGTTTATTTTCTCAAACAAAAGAAACAAAAGAGGAGGGAATACAAAAAAATGCCTGGATAATATTCAATGAGAACAGGAGAATACTCTGAATCAATACGGAATGCCTGATAGCCTAACTGCATTGTAATCCTTTATATTATTTGTGTTGACTCCTGCCGCCTGAATTCAGTTTTTTTCACTTGAATCAAGACATTTCAACAATTCATTTTCATGGTAAAACATCAGAAGAAGCACCATAACATGTGTCCCCCTTATTGTTGAAACAAGACCTACACTGTACACAAATAACTGCACGTTTGCAAGGTACACTTTATTTCTGTGGCGCATGAGGATTCCCCATAAACTATTGTTTACATAAGGAAGTGCAACAGATCATTGACGTGGGTTACTATCAGAGCCACATTTACACGTTTTGATTCCCCATAGAGGTTGGTCCCATTCAACTGGGAGGTTGCTCAATCACTAGTTCAGCAACTATATGTTTCATATTTCATAAGAGCATTCTTTACAACACACACATAGGCCTACAGCTACGTATTTGTATGTGTATCAGTCTGCTCTGGTTGGTTAGTTACCCGGCTTTGTTGTTATGGGTCATCCACTTGGAAATGTCCAGCCCCTTAGTGTAACAAATCAAATGTGTAGGCCAATAGAAGGGCAAGTGTTACATAGTGATGTCATTATGTTACGGAAGTAGACAAATAAGTCTAATGGAGGTGTTTCAGGCAGGGGTGGGGGTGTGTGGGAGAGAAACCCCCCTTTGGAGGGAGCTTTGGGATTTTAGCATTTGCAGACCATTTACATGCATAACAACGTACCTAACACACTACAGAGAAGGGAAGACCTCTTAAAGCATAACACGGCCTCTTTAAAGACTTTCACGTGGGCTGAAGACACGTCCCCCTCAGTGAGGCAGATGTGATAGCTGCCTCCCATGGTGCTTTTTAATTGCAGATTAATAATTAGACCAGCAAGCCTACACATATTTACACATACAAATAAGGACTTTGAAAGGTTAGGACATAATGAGGCAGTGAAGGGGTCTGCAGACATGACGTTGGTGAGATTAGCTTAGTGAACCCGTAAACGTTGAGTACACCAAAGTTGTATGTTACAAATGTATAGAACGGGTCCCCAGCACATAGAAACTGCCCAATACTAACTTGCATACAGATGTAGCACTGAATTTCAGACTCCAGCTTACAGCTTCCTGCCTACGGCCTGCCAAAGACCAGTATAGAGGAATGTTAAGCCCTCCCACTATTTTCCAAGAGGGCGTTGCCAGATTTTCAATTTCAGGTTTTAACCAGGAGATGGCGCTTCATTCACAAATACAGAAAGACAAGTTTCATGGACTTTCAGTTGTGTTTTGAAGAGCATTTGAACACATCAATATTTTAGATCAAACTAAAGTATATCTAATCTTGGTCAATCAACTAATATATAAGTCTTTATATAATCATCTTATTCATGTAAATGTTGTTACTACACTTCTTTATTTGTTATGCTCATACTTTAACCTTCAACGAATCGATTTGCTTTAATAGCAGTATACTTCTTGTATATTTTTTGTGTTGCTTCCTCCATCTCCCTTTCGGACGACATACTGTATGTATTATTATTATTATTCAATATGAACCGGATATTATTAAGATAAGCTAAGATGTAATTTATTGATTGAACATTTTACTTTAGAATGTGCTGGTCAAAACCCACGGTAATTCAGAAGGCTCACAGGTAACATTGCGACCATGTATGTAGTAAACCAATGACGGTGCTTTCACACCGGTCGCCAGTTTGATTTGTATAGAGGAGCTTGTCAGTTTTCGAATTACCCCATTGCTTTCCGGGGAGACCCTAATTTTTCAGAGCACATCCTGCGCTACGTAAAATGTCCACACGCACGCTCTGGACTGGCGCACGCATCGCCGGATGCGATCAATTGCTATAAAAACACTCTTATCTACTAAGTACAGACGGTGTCACTATGCCGCGGATGTGCGCCGTTGTTGAAGCTCTTCAGCTCCGCATCGGCAGGCTTCCTCGGTGGAGCTGTCAAGCTCGACTAACCGCCGCTTACACCGGTCAACTAAAAGTTGTTTTCCGTTCACCGTGCTTTTTAACATCTTCGCTTCTTTGTTGTGATCAAAGCTGTGAGCTTGGTGTTTTTCGTTTTCGCTCATTTTTTTATTACAAAGCCAGAGTTACAAAAATATCAAATGAACCATCTTCAAATAACGCGCCGGCATCCACCGCAATAAACCAATAGAACCGGAAGTTAAGAAGGCAGCGCCGCCACGTACAATGGCAACACCAGCACATATTCACAAATATCAAAACAAATATTCAGAAACTGTAAAGAAACAATCTAATATTATTATTTCGAAGAACTGTTATTACAGAAACTAACGATTTCTAATCTGTGTGACACAAATATTGCACGATTTTTTGGGCTCCCCCTAATTATCCGCAAAGTCAGATTCAGGGGAGCTCCCTCGCCTCTTCGGGGAGCAAGCTCCTCCTAGTCCCCCCCATTTCCTCGGCTTGTCTGTTGCGGATGGCCAGCGATTAGATGCGACGCATCTTCAAGAAGAAAAACACAACACTGCCGTCAGATTATCATTTAAAAAACAGATCTGATTTTAAGACTATTCTAACGCTCATAAGAATATAAAGAATAAGAACACTGCGTATGAACTGGTTTCCATTAAATTAGTGAGGTATTTAACACTCAGAACCGCCAAATCAGGTCCAATAGTGATGATATATGTGTGTTGTGTGCAATGTAACTTTTTTTCAATAAATAATTAAAGTCGTCCAGTCGGTGGACTTTTCCTGAAAGGTGTTATGT
>NW_011361576.1:24632-31604 GCF_000735185.1 Notothenia coriiceps
TCATCAATTCTTCCTCTTCAGATCTCTCATGCCCTTCCCTCGAGTTTCTTTTGAATGGCTCCTTCAGCAACTGGAGGAGTATCCGTTTAACCTTCCACCGGCCGCGGAGAGAACAGGAAGGTGAAATAACGGGAGATAAGAGGTGCAGGGAGATAGGGGAGGTAACAGGAGGGCATGGACGGAGACATGAATACTTTCCCCTGGGCTGCAGGACTCACCAAGCCAAAATGTGGAACTACACACCAAAGAGTGAGAGAACACCAAAGTGGAGATCGGAGAGGGAGTTTATAAAAAGAGGAATCCCACCCGTTTGAATTAGACTTTAAAGTGGAAGGCATTTCTGGAAGTCCGACTAGCATTCAATACAGATTCTCCTGCTTGGGAAATATAAGTACAAATACATTGCGACCTACAGATCTATATTGTCCAGTGAACTTTGATAAAAGGACACATGGGGAGCATCAGGTTGTCAGGCAGGATGGGGGGGGGGGGGGGAGGGGGGGGGGGGATGCAGTGAGCATGCTCACCTGGCCATCTTTCATGCCCACTTTCTCCCCCCATACCTCTGAAAGGGAGGAGGAGGGAGAGGGGAGGGCGCTACTCAAGGAGCTATGCACACTCGCATCGCCCTAGACACACATGGACATACTAGTTAGATGAAGATACACAAACTCAATCAAAACTCCATCAAACAACAGACAGAACTCCTACCAGGCTGCGAGGTGGCATGGTCTGTGTGTTCTGATCTGTCTCTTCCACTTGCTTCTTCTCCCGCTGATCAAGTGTCTGAAACAAGCAGTGGAGTAATGTAGTGAAGTACAAGTATTGTACTTTTTGAGGCACTTGTATTTTACTTTAATTGAGTATTTTTATTTTATGCTAGTTAATACTTCTACTCCACTACAATTTGGAAGCCAATATTTTACGTTTGACTCCATTACATTTGTCAGACAAAATGTGTTACTAGTTATTTTATAGATTCAGGTTATTAGCTATTACAAAATGTAAATTAACAAATTATTAAACTATGATATATAATTATAGGTATGAGTACTTCTTCCACCATTGAAAACATTAGGCGCTTTCACACCGGAGTACTTCTCCCTTTTAGTTCCGATATTTCCTGGGATTTTGCGTTCACACCAAAAAGAGAACTTAGTTCATGAGAACTTTTCCCCCCTTTCCAGTCCCTGCTAGAGAGCAGGTACTTTCCTGGGTAGAAAAAAGTTCCACTTTCTGTTTGGCCGGGCGAATTGCAAACCACGCCCCGTAAAACTCTGAAAAGTTTTGTGAAGCGGAGCCGCCATTGTATTTGCTGGCATTAGCATTAGCATTAGCCCAGCGCAGAAACGCAGAGAGACTAACTTATGGCAACACAAAAGAAAACATGGGAGTGGTGGAGATGAGGAGGTGTCGGCGTTCTGGCGATTTACTCGGAAGGCTTCAGTAGAAGCTGCTGGGAGTCCCAGCAGCTTCTACTGAAGCCAGTCCCCAACTCTGGGGACTTCCGGTCGGGAACTTCGGGTGGCAGTACACGCCTTGAAGTTGTTTGCGGCCTGCCAGTAAACCCAAAGCAGAAGAAGAAGAAGTGACGTCAGCGGCTTCATTTGCCTAATCCTCCCTCAGGGACTTATTCCGGTGTGAACGCGATCTGTACTTAGTTCATCAGAACTAAAGAGTTCTGATTAACTAAATTCTGATGAACCTCTGTGGGAAAAGTACTGCGGTGTGAATGCGCCTATTATACTCATTTGCAGAGAAAAATTACAGAAACAATAACCTAGACTGCAGTGCATCTTTCCCTGAGGATGGAAAAGTAAAATAGTGATGATACAGATGTATTTCACTTTTTAAAAGCAGATACCAAAACACAATGAATTAACAAATCGTATTACAGATAATACCAACATGACAAGTCCTGCTCAGGCAGGTCTGAACATGATAGAAAATGTAGATGTTTTAGGAGTGACATTTGGATGTCTTGCATTTATTTGTGTTGTTTAGTTAGTTATGTTGTTACCTGTTGGTTGGATGTCAAAAGAAGGCTAGCTTTGCGTTTCATAATCCAAACCATGGCTCTACTCAAATAAAATGCTTAGTGAACTATGTAGTGCTTTGCCACTTTTGTAAGAAGAGTGTGTACCAGATATTGACGTGCATACATTTTTTTAATGGGTATAGGACCGACAGCATGTCTGGTTACTTCCCATTTGTTTGACAAGAATGATTTGATCATAGAAGATAATAAATAATAGATAACATAACGGTAAATAAACAAAGGAAGCTAAATATTACTGTGAATATTACTGTCATCACAGTTGGCATAGGGGCATGGTAAAAGGCACACTGAGGGAAACACATTAATAGCTTACCTGGACATTGATAAAATAAAACCCAAGTCATTGTTTGTTCAAAACAGATTTATTGGAAGTCTTTTACAAGTAACCTGCTTACCCTCTCCTTCAAGGTTGTGAAGGCCAAACAGGGCAACGGAAAGAAGCAGCCTTAAGTAGAGGCTCAATCAGTGGGAACACCTGTGCTCAATTGGAGCATAGTGCATGGGCACGGGTGGCACTTTTCTTGCAAGTGTAAAAATGTTATTGTTTGGGGCTTCTCTGGTCAGAAAGATATAATAATATGTTGACCTATTTTGATTTGTTGTGTTTGGGTAATTTGTCTTGCATTGTGAATGTGTTTGTAGATTAGAATGACATTGGTTAGGGGTATAAATAGTGGATTGTCCTATATAAAACCCTGGCCACAAGTGTTTTCGGGGAGTCTGACTGTAGAGCAGAGAGTACCATATGTCCTCGACCTGTATGTATATATGAGGTTTTTGTTTTCTTTGCGTAAAATCCTTTTTTTCAGCATGTTGGCTGTCAATAAAAGCACCTAAGGATACATTTTTTGTGACTCTAGCCATCTTATTTAGTTCCTAGTTTTTTTCATCTAACCTTTTTGTAACAATTACCACGATAAACTGGTGCTGTAAAAGAATGACACTTGACAGCAGTAATATGTCACTGTAATATTTACAACTTCCACTATGTTATAAAGTGCTTCTATAAAGTTGTTGCAAACATGTCAACAATTGTCTAATTTACACATCCTTAGAAAAATATCTTGCTCTTCAGCTACTAATTTCAATCCGCTAACCCAGGGGTTCCCAACCCCAGGTGTTACTGCCGGGCCGCAAAATAGCTGTGAATTTATCGTAATATTTGCCGAATTATAAATATATAAAAATATTTTATCATGATATTTTTTCAAAAAGTGTTTAATTTTTGCACCTATACAGTCAATAGTGAAATAGTGGCTCTGGAGCAGCTTTACTCGACATTGAGAAACACCCATTGTCTTCTGATTAATATGAAAAAAATGATAAGTGGAGCTTCAAACAAGTTAGGTATGAGTTGCGTTGTATATTAAGTTCTTAAATATTTATTGAATTATTAAAAAAAGAGGAACAGCAACATTCTAACTTTTGAAAGGACATCGTTCTTTTGTATGGGGAATGGAACACATATGTAATAAAGTAATGCTTTTGTGCATTTTGGTCAACCAAGTTTAATCAAACAACATGACATCCCGAACACTTTTACATGGCCGCTCACCTTGTCGTAGAGGTTTCCAGCGTTCTTCCTGTCGTCTTCGTCGCTGCTGTCCTCTACTGGAGGGCTCTGCCTCTTCATGTCGTCTCCCAGGTAGTGTTCAAAGACGCTGGAGAAAGCCACCGCCGACAGCATACACACCACCGGAGTCAGCGTGAGCATCAAACGCACCATGACGCCAGCAAAGTAAACAGCACTGATGGCATACAGGGCCACTGGTGGACGGAGAGCAGAGAGACAGATAATGAGGTTCCAGCTGACCTGGACGGTACCACTCAAGCTCTGTGAATTAGATTTCATTTGAAACATAACTTCATTATTCAATTTACTTTCATTTAGTGCCGTTGAGTCATATTGCAGGTACACTGCCTCTGAGCCCTTTCCACAGGCTGATCATACTTTCCACATGCTCACTGACAGGACATCCTTTCTTAGCACATGTCACATCGGTCATTGATATTGACTTAATGACGTCTGGACTTCCAATGCCAGGTTTTATCACTATATCAAGTGTTATATCATTCTAATGAAGTAACTGACTAGCAGATATTTTAATAACCCAAATACGAAGATAGAACAATCAAACTTTCTGGAGTATTAAGTCATATTTTATAAAACAGGAAGTCAACCAAGTTCAATAATCTGACATATAGGAAGTTATTGTTGTTCTCTTGATTACTGTTACTCATTCCTTTTTGTTGTGTTTTAGCAGAAGTTAAAATAAATCTCAAGAGTCCACACACTATCAGGGCCCATTGGTTTCAAATCATTTCATAAATAAATACATCATTTGTCTGTATTGTTTTTCTTCTTTCTGATCTCAACTACGATCAGCTGACCTTTTTGAGATTGTGGAAACACTTTAAGATGGACCTCGAGATTTGTTTTTGTGTATTTTGTACGTTACTTTTTCCATGATATGCTCTCACCAAAAACACGTTCATCATTTATGTTCTTAATGCAGAACCAGAGGCCTGCTGGGAAGGTGCAGACGAGGATGTGAAGGTCAAAGAAGAAGGACACCCAGGTGGTGGGCTGATGCTCTGATACTGATGCTATGATGGGAATGTGGATCTTGGCATAGCTGTAGAGAACATGGAAGAGCAGTCAGATAACACAGGAAAAGCATGCCTAGGCAAAGGAGCAAAAAACAATGTTCTTTATCATTTCCCTTTAAGATAAAAAGGCAGAATATTTCATTGTATTCCTTTTTAATTCCTACTTGACGACCTTATTAAAAGTGAAGCTCTGAGATTTTATTCAGGTTTGGCTGATGTCAGTTATCTTGGGTCTGTTGCTGACCTCGTTACTTTTACTGCAGCAAAACTTGACATCCTTTTAGAAAGAAATATTAAGGTGTGTGCATCAACACACAACAATATGGTCACATACACTGAGGGAGAGTTTTAGGGTTTAAAAACTGATGCTGCAGTCTCACAGTTTCCTGAAAGATGAGAGAAAGGGAGCATTATCTGTTCCGGGTTTGATGAGAGACTGCATGTTTGACCATGAGAACATTTTGGCAGCTACACAGAGTGTGATAATCTTTTTATGCAAATGATATCTTTAGGATCGGGCTGAAACATTGTTCATTCAAAAATTGGGAGGATAATTCATTCATTATTTGTATTTGTTTCACTTGCGCATGAGAATAAAATTATTATTCCGAGCATGTGTTTATTACTAAACAAAACATTAAAACTTCCATCAGCAAGTAAACATGCGGGTATACATCTTTACAAAATGGACATCCACCATGCCACTTTCTTTCGAACAGTTTAAAAGAGTTATAGGTATATGTGCTACTGCACATAATTAAAATCTAATTATTAACAGTACTACTGTAAGGTACCCCAGTGCAAAAGTATAACAACTGTGAGGCCTTACCCAGTATCCCACAGGGAGTAGAAGCGCCCACTCCATGGAGCAATGTAACCTGAGGGTGAAACACACACACACACCATATGAGTTCAGTAAGAATATACTCAAGTTAATTTAAAACACAGACAGACACAACACACACCAACCTGAACACAGGTTGTTCGCACGCTCTGTGATCTGTGTATTCTGTCAGGCATCAGTGGACTGGTGATTGGTTGATGTGCCCATCATATAATCATTCTCTCATGTGCCTGTACTGCAGTGCTGCAGACCTGATCAGCTGTAATGAGCTCTCTGACCTGCATCTCTTGTAGTTATAAAGCCAGCAGGTGGTCCTAGCACACATACTGCAGATCATGGATGGCTGATTTGAATCATAACAAGCTATTGCTTCACATGTAGTATTTCAATTCTACTTATTCACTTTCATTCCATTGTACAGGTCATCTGTATTAAAGAGTGTGTGACAGCGATCCCACACTAATTAGACCTCAATACTTACTTCCAGGCTAATGGCCAAGTAGCATCCTGTTAGTCATTATTTTCACAAGATGTCCGATAATGACAAAATCATCTGTTAGGCCTATTTCATAGTGAGCTTTGTGAAACCATAGAACATAAATACACATCAGATGTCCTGATAATGCACTGATGAGATGATAATTACTAGAACTGTCAGAGGAACCTGTCAGTCTGTATGACTTTTTGTTTACTACTCGTGGTTTGTTTGTGTGTGAACACAAACCAGACCAGGACTAAAACACACTATTTTCCCATGTTATGAAAGACTGAGGTCTGAGTGGGCTTTCACAACTATAGCAGTTAATTTAGTCCACTCAGGGGCAGTTAATTTAGTCCACTCAGGGGTTTCTTATTCTTTGGCAGAGAACAAGGTTGCTTGCAGTTACTAGGAGTAAAAAAAGACGGAAAGCATTCTTTGAATTGGTTGCACAAAGGGAAATTAAATATTGCCTTTCTGTTGTTAATTTTTGAAAACACATGCACAAACACATACAGTGGGCCAAAAAAGCATTTAGTCAGCCACCAATTGTGGAAGTTCTCCCCCTTAAAAAGATGAGAGGCCTGTAATTTTCATCCTAGGTATACCTCAACTATGAGAGACAAAATGAGAGAAAAAAATCCAGAAAATCACATTGTCTGATTTTTAAAGAATTTATTTGCAAATTATGGTGGAAAATAAGTATTTGGTCAATAACAAAAGTTCATCTCAATACTTTGTTATATACCCTTTGTTGGCAATGACAGAGGTCAAACGTTTTCTGTAAGTCTTCACAAGGTGTTCACACACTGTTGCTGGTATTTTGGCCCATTCCTCCATGCAGATCTCCTCTAGAGCAGTGATGTTTTGGGGCTGTTGCTGGGCAACATGTACTTTCAACTCCCTGCAAAGATTTTCTATGGGTTGAGATCTGGAGACTGGCTAAGGCCACTCCAGGACCTTAGAATGCTTCTTACGAAG
>NW_011361577.1:0-9165 GCF_000735185.1 Notothenia coriiceps
AGAGAACAATGGAGCTTGAGATGGGTCGCAGAATCGGAGCAGCGGGAGCGGTACTGCAGTCTCTTTACCGCACCGTTGTGACGAAAAGGGAGCTGAGCCAGAAGGCAAAGCTCTCTGTCTACCGCGCCATTTTCGTTCCTACCCTCACCTATGGTCATGAAGGATGGGTCATGACCGAAAGAACGAGATCGCGGGTACAAGCGGCCGAGATGGGTTTTCTCCGCAGGGTGGCTGGTGTCTCCCTTAGGGATAAGGTGAGAAGTTCGGTCATCCGGGAGGGACTCGGAGTTGAACCGCTCCTCCTTCGCGTCGAAAGGAGCCAGTTGAGGTGGTTCGGGCACCTAGTTAGGATGCCACCTGGGCGCCTCCCAGGTGTTCCAGGCACGTCCAGCTGGGAGGAGACCAAGGGGTAGACCTAGAACCAGATGGAGGGATTATATCTCTTCGCTGGCCTGGGAGCGCCTTGGGATCCCCCAGTCAGAGCTGGTTGATGTGGCCAGGGAAAAGAAAGTTTGGGGCTCTCTGCTGGAACTGCTACCTCCGCGACCCGACCACGGATAAGCGGGAGAAGATGGATGGATGGATGGATGGTTTGCGGTATTTCTTTCTACAGCAATCAAAAGTTGTATATATTTTGTTTAAGTTGCTGATATTTCTTAAAACTTGAATCATAAGTGACATGAACATTTGTATATGTTGATTCTTCTCACTTCCATTGAGAAACAATACTTGTATTTGAGCTCTATAATGAAAGCGGACACAGTTGGGTGCTAGAATCAGTATTGTGCACACTCTTTCCAGCAGGTTCTTTGAACTCTACGCTCGTTTGTGAATGGCTGTTCAGTAAAGGTGCCCCCATTGTACATTTCCATCTTTGCCCCACTGTACATTGAAAGCCTTTATTCACATACAGTGCAACAAATGTTTCAGTTCGAGTTAGGGAATATGTGTGGTCAGCCCATTCTCCCCACATCCAGCTCAAAAATACACAACAACGTCCAGCAACGGGCTCCACTCGAAGATATAGTTATGCAGATTGTTTCCTCTGATATTTTTCCAGTTTTGGATAAGGGAAACTCAAATTCTCCACAGGTAAGGTCCTACAGGACAGCAGAACAGAATGAATGTCAAAGAAGTTGATTACATTTGAGCTTGTTCATCTTTTTTGTAGTAGCAGATTATGTAGAATACTTTGAGAAATGATGTGTAGACCAAAGGGAATTTAAAGACACATATTTCTGTTAAAGGAAATGGTGTCTCTTTGAATGTAAACGTGAGAAACTGCTTGTAATTTAAATGCAGTATCTGCTCCTAAACACTACACACAAACGGTTTAGCATTTTGAATAAATTAAGAGAAAGAAGTAACACTGAAGGTCATGCCAGATTGTGACAACACAATATTCTACGATATTCATATACATCCACAGTTGATTTCTAGCTCAATATATGAACCTTTATAATTTTGGAAAGCCATACATGTACAAACACGTCTGGTTTTATGCACCTGCTTACTTGGTAAGACTGTTGAGTCACATTTACTGCAGGGCATTTCCTGCGTCCTTAGAAGTTCAGTTTCATTATGATTCAGTTAGGGCTTGGCATTGTTCAAATTGACTTTATCGAGCCTATTCTAACTCAAATGTCACAGAAATCAAATGTGATCCAATTTGGGGGATTTTAGAAGTTGGGGTTTTGTTTTTACGTTACACTTTACATAACTTTAAGGTTGATTTCATTGACAAATGACTACAGTTAAATCAAGCTGTTTATTTATTACTCATGTGTGTGAATTCATGTAAAGCTATAGTCAGTATAGCAAGAAAAGTGAAGTAAAATGTTATTAATTTCTTTTACCTGAGACTTTTGTGTTCATGTTATTGTGTTGTGTTCATTCTTTTGTAAAGTATTAATTCACAAAGGAGTATACAAACATTGGCTTAAGAATGTGGTTATTTTATTTTGACAATCTATTTATCAGATGACCAGAAAGCATTCTATACAACATAATGACGACTTTTATTTTGATATTTAATTCTTTGACTTTTATCGTAGTAAAATGTTCAATGCAGGATTTTAACACAATTCCTACACTGTGATGTCTCTTCTTTAAAAAAAGATTGAGCACTTTGCCTGGTCTCATATTTTTATGTTATTGAGAAATGAAGTGACCTAAGAAGATTGTGACTAGGTCATCCAGGCCACGATTCAGTTGGCCTGGATGACCTGTGTGAGCTCCTAAATACCGTAAGTAAAAATAATATTGTTGTAACCATCGTGTTTCCACAGAAATGGGAGACTGGTCCATTCTTGGCCGCTTCCTAACGGAGGTTCAAAACCATTCCACTGTCATTGGCAAGATGTGGCTGACGATGCTGCTCATTTTCCGCATCCTTCTGGTGGCTCTGGTGGGGGACGCAGTCTACAGCGACGAGCAGTCCAAGTTCACCTGCAACACCTTGCAGCCCGGGTGCAACAACGTCTGCTATGACACTTTTGCCCCCGTCTCACACCTGCGCTTCTGGGTCTTTCAGATTGTCCTGGTCTCCACACCTTCTATCTTCTACATTGTATACGTGTTGCAGAAAATCACCAAGAATGAAAAGTTAGAGGATGATAAGAAGGTGGAGGTGAAACCAAGGTCATCACCTTCCTATGAGAGGGACAAACAGACAGGAGGAGATATAGAGGCGACAATGGCAGCTGAAAGTCCCTATAACGCAACCTATAACAAGGAGGACTGGAGTTTAAGGGGAGGGGAGTGTGAGGGGAAGAGCCTTCATGGAGAAGATATTCCAGAGGTAGGAAAGGACCCAACAGAGCTCTCAAGCCAAGTGCTACTTATCTACATCATACATGTTTTGCTGCGCTCCATCATGGAGATAATCTTCCTCATTGGACAGTATTACCTGTTTGGATTTGAAGTTCCACACCTTTTCCGCTGCGAGACCTACCCCTGTCCCAACAGGACTGACTGCTTTGTATCCCGAGCAACAGAGAAGACCATCTTCCTCAACTTCATGTTCAGCGTCAGTCTAGGTTGCTTCATCTTGAACATTGTGGAGCTACATTACCTGGGCTGGATTTATATTTTCAGAGTATTGTTCTCGGCATGCTGCACATGCTGTGTTTCCAACAGAAATGCAGGACAGCAGGCAGATTTATACTCAAACAACAACCCCCTGTTGCTGGAGCTCAAACATTGTCTGCGGGGCAGGGTCGTCCTGCAGACCACTTCTTCAGTGTCCCGGGATAAGGGCAGCTGCGGGGCCCCAATCCAAGGGCCGGCCATCTCCTTCGAGACAGACTCCACACTGGAGTGCACTTCCAAGAGGAATCCAGATGAGAAGGAACGCAGCAAGTCTAAATTACACAATATAGCCAAGATAGGAAGAGGGAAAAAGTCATGGCTGTGAATTATTTCAATAAGAAGAAGTCTGAGGAACTTCCAATGGGAGCTATTTCCTTTGCAAACTATTTGTTTTAAACTATGTAAATTATTTCAAAGGACAATTATATTTTGTGTTGTATAAAGTGGTTGTACTCTGGCATTGTACTTAACCAAAATGTTAAGATACATACAGAATTTTAATCTATTCTAAACTTCTACTCCATTATATTTATTTGATAACTTTAACAATTCAGACAAAAATATATTCAACAAATCATGTATTATTATTGGTTAGGATACACATTTTTGACCCCTTGGGGAAATAACCAAGCTATATATTGTATATACTAAAACATATAAGCTCATCCTATGCCAGCTGCAGAATAAAAGTGATGAACACAAAAAATGTAATCATTAATACATATCAATATGAAATGGGCTGAAGTGCACTTAAAATACATTTTGGTAATAATGCTTTTGTACACTGTGGTATCACTACTTTTACAAAAGAGGTTTATATATTTTCTATTTATGACTGCACTTGTATTGGACTAACAATTAAGTAGTTTAAGAATTGATCAATATGAGTTATGAAGTAAGTGATTATTAAAGTCATTCAGTGGATTTCAATAAGAAACAGTAACAAACTCAGTGTATGTGTTTAACATTCTTGGTTTTACTTTAGATGTAAGAGATTATAAGAGACAGTAAAGCTTTTTATGCAAATGTTTCTGTTAAAATAGTCAAATCAATGTTTTTTGCTTGATTAATTCATACATCGACTTACTCCTAATCATTGTAGAAGAAACCACAAAATATTCTTTAAAAATAGATGGATAATGAGTTTTAAAAGCAGCAACTTCATATTCAGGTGGCCCAATGAGCGACAATACACAAGGGCTCTGATCTAGATTCTCATTGTTTATCACTATGCCAGCATAGAGTGTAACCTGCACAGTATGTTTCCTGGGCCATGGAGTGGGCCCAAAAGCTTGATTTTACTTGACTTACCTTGAACCAGATATATCTGAACAAACGTGTGCTGTCTTGCTTGACAATTTTATCCCGTAATATACAATGTTGGGATAAAATGTAATCATATATAAAAAATGAAATGTATAAAAGTGGAAGAGAGAGATTAAGAAAAGACAAACAAAATCTAACGAAATGAAGATGTGTCTGTGTTTTGAGTTCAAAGATGACTCATTCAAATCAACATTTGGGAGTATTTACCACTTTAGGCTATGTACTAAAATGATTTACCTGCACAACCAGTGATCCAGTTCATAAAAAAGACCAGGAGGGGTCACTGCTGTCCGGTTTACCCTGGTGCTACCTTCATGTGCTATTGGAATTATTAGATATTTACCGCAATTCGATGTAATTGACAACCCTAATACGATTGCAGAAGGCGAAATCTGGCACAAATGTTACACATATATGCTAACATGCAAAGTTGGATTGTATGTAAGCAGTATAAATGAAGATGGTGAAAATATTTCGTGAATCGTAATACATGTTAGTTGTTTTCTTATTATGATAACAATTCAATTTTCCTCTCAATATTTGACTTTCATAAACATGACCACTACATTTATTTTTAGAAGACAAACAAAAACACAAATCAGGTTGGTTGTGTCCCATGGTCGTTTTCCTAGCCGACCAAGAATCCTATATAGTTATAACGGAGTTTACGGAAAGCATTTGAATGCATCACCAGTACCTACATTTCTCGCACCTACTGTCAATTTCAAGGAGGAAAATGCTGAAAACTTCAAGCAAGAAAACAACGTGGGCAATGACAGGTATGTATGTCAGTGTCATATGTGCTCATAGCGTTTGCTATATGTTATTTTATTTAAATAACATTGTTGTACTCTCTGCTGAAAGTGTTCCCTAAGGCCACCGGTGCTAGAGAATGAGGGCAAAGCAGCTTAAAGGGAGAACATTAAGCTGTGGGCTAGACATAGCGAAATCCTAGCTTTAGCATGTGAAACGTTAGCCTATTAAGTTTAGTAAAGCTAAACATAAAAACATATTCTTATTTCATATGAAACGTCATCACATTCACATAATTATAAAGTGCTGTAAAGTGATTGAATAGCCAATTTATAGCCTGTTTTATCATGTAATTAAGTGAGGATTAAGTGCGAATTCACTGTTTATGGGGTGACAAATGGCTACCGCAAGGCATTTAGCTTCCATTGTGAGTATTGGGCACACATGTTCAGGTGTTCTGCATCACTCTAGTGGTGATGCTGAACATTTGATAGCAAGACAGATGAGGTCAAAGCTCTTCCTACCAGTGTCTGTATGTAGGGCAGTTCAAATGTAAAGAGGCATAGACATGTGTCAGTGTATTGGACTAAGGAAACATATACTAAATCTTTAGTAAATGTATGTTTTCAAGATAATATAATAATAATAATAATAGGCGCTGTCAGTCCCATTTCACTCAGATGACCTGAGGTTGGAGAAGTATTCAGATCCTTTACTTCAGTAAAACTACAAATACTAGCAACTTATTAACCTCAAATTGTACCTCAAGTACAAAAAGTACTCATTCTGCATAATGGCCCATTTCAGAACTATATAAAGTACGGCAGAATTATAAGCTAAATGTACTCCAAATATCAAAAGTAAAGGTACTCGTTGCAGAATGGATCTTTTCACAGTATTATATTATTATGGGTAGTATTTGACAATGACAATTGATAATAGTACAGTACTGCATTATACCATATCAGCATATCATGTGTTTCTAAATGTACAAAACGAGTTACTGTGAATGTTAAAATAAATGTACTCGGGTAAAAAGTACGATATTTGTCTCTGAAATATAGTGGAGTAGAAGTATAAAGTAGCAATGAATAGCAATACTCAAGTTTATTACAAATATGACAAAAAAGTATGTAAGAAGTACAATACTTGTAAATGTACCATGTTACTTTCCACCCCTGGTGATGCTGAACATTTGACAGCAAGACAGAGTAGGTCAAAGCTCTTCATATCACTGTCTGTATGTAGGGCAGCTCCAATGTAAAGTGGAATAGACATGTGTCAGTGTATAGAACTGAGAGAACATATACCAAATCTTCAGTACAATCTTTATTTCCTGTTCAGACTTCAATGCAATAATAGGTGCTGCCAGTCCCATTTCCCACAGATGACACTCCACTTTTCTCCTGAGTTTAGGAGTGGGTGTTGATACTTTGCATGGATAACAAATGTTTGATTAAAATGATACAACAACTGCAACACAAGTTGTGACATGATAAGCAATATTGTTGTTTTTGTGTTGCAACAATAAGATATAGGAAGAATGTTCAAATGGTGTCAACTGTGAACCTTGGCACCTGATATGGCTTAACTAACAAACATGTGTGATTAGATACATTATTGTCACATAAACATGTCAAATAAGGGATTTTTGTAGGCTTTAATCATATTTCATACATAACATAAATATGACAAACACAGTGCTGAAAGAAGTATACAGATCTTGTCATACCACCATTTAGAAAAAGATAACTGTTACAAATAAAGGTTCTTCATTTGAAATGATACTTAATAAATTATACTTTAAGTACAAATACATTTCTCATTCATTGAACAATATTATATATATTAGTGAATTTAACCAAGGCATCAATAGAGTCTTGTCAAAACCTACGATAAAGTATTTGGTCATATTTTGTATTATCTGAGTGAATTAAAGTTACTAAAGCTATCAAAAAATGGGGTACAATAGTAGCCTCTGTACTTGAGTGAATATCTCCATTTTGTTTTATGTCTTGTATGTGTAACTGTTTGTTCATTTGATAAATGAAATCCTATGAGGACTTGGAAATGTCTACTGCAGCTTTGTTTTGCACATTTGACATATTGTATGTGCAATTACAAATGTGCATGTCAAACAAGATTGGCCAATAATTGGCATTGAAGCACATTAGCCAGTATTACCTTACTACCTTTAGTCTTATTCCTTCCTAATCTCCCCCTCTTCTTCCTACTCCTTACAGGTAACATAGATGCTTTCTCATCATATGCAAAACTGTCCCTTCGTTGCTGTTGACATTTGAAACTGGTAGAACATTTCAGAGCAATTTGAGAATGTTTCACCTTATTAAGAAAGAGAAGGAGAAGGACCTGGGCAAGAAAGAGAAGAAAGAAAAGAAAGAGCGTATGTCCCAGGCCGAGTTGAAGAGCCTGGAAGAGATGAGCATTCGTAGAGGATTCTTCCACCTCAACCGAGGGAGCACTAAGAGGGACTCCAAGGGCAGACTGGAGATCTCTAGTCCTATCCCAATCAAGGTGGCTACCAACACGGAGCTCAGCCTGACAGACCTGGAGGTGGAGCGCCTTCGCAGCGCCCTGGGGCAGGACATGGGGCAAATGAGTCCCTCTGGTGAGGACGTGAAGTTCCATTATCTGGACCCTCAGCGCAGCTCTGTAAAAGAGAGAGCTGCGAAGTTTGGTGAACTTAATTCTTCCGCCCAGAGGCACGTGTCTTTTTCCCAGCAGGAGGCTTCACATTTGTATCGGAAAAACTGGAGAAGAGCTTCTTTCAAGTACCGCTCCAAGCCAAACTTCCGTAAGGTCCACATTCCTGAGATGGTGGAGAAGACCTTCCCCGGTGCTGACCTACAGTTGCCCATGCTTGTTGCTGCACCAATACCAGATCCAAGAGAGCTGGAGATACAGCGGCGCAACACTGGGGATTTTGGATTCTCTTTGCGGAGAACCACCATGCTAGAGAGGCAGCCTGACGGAGGGGTGTGTCGGCGCGTGGTGCACTTTGCCGAACCAGGTGCCGGGACAAAGGACCGGGCTCTAGGTCTGGTTCCAGGAGACAGGCTTGTGGAAATAAATGGGATCAATGTGGAGAACAAGAGCAGGGATGAGATTGTGGAGATGATCCGTCACTCCGGAGAGTCGGTCCGGCTCAAGGTTCAGCCCATTTTGGAGCTGAGTGAGTTGAACCGCAGCTGGCTGAGGACCACTGAAGGCCTTCACAAAGATCTTCCAGAGGTGAGTAGTACTTATATTTAAATATTTTTGTCCACTGAGTAAAAAGATTCCAACTTGCAATTTCACATTTACTGATTCTGTCTCTTTAAAGCCATTGCATCATTTGATATGAGTGCTTACTAGGGGTGTCACGATATACTGGTATTGAGGATAGCATTTTTTACAGACTCTCCACTTAACTACATTTGTATTTTGAGTGTTATTAATTCTCCCAAAAAATAATCGAAAATGCAGTGTTTCCCCCACCATTGTCTTGGAGGGGCGCTGCGCCCCGCCAACGGATCCCCGCCAACGGAGCACCGCCAACGGAGCCCCCCCTGGAATTCAAGGTGTTTAAAAAAAGAAAAGAATTTTTTTTTTTTATAATTTAAAGAAAAGAAAAAAATATATATATATAGCACCAAAGTGCAACTAATCTATATCTACTGTCACTTTTCACTTTGAACATGTGCTTTTTTATTAAATAAACTAAACGCTTTAATTTGAAGTTGTGAGTTTAGTGTTTTCGACCCTAAGAAACAGATGCATTAATCAATAACAATAATCCACAGCTCCTCTCTCTGCTCCAGAGGATTTAAAAAAAAAGATATCCCAATGTATTCAGGCAGGGGGGTTGGGGTTTTGTGGGAGAGAAAATTATTTCAGCAGCCTATCGTTTGTAGCTGTAAACACTACTGTGATGATGTGCATGCTGACACTGCTGCAGCGAGCCATGCAGTCAAATTGATTTCATACTGAAGACGA
>NW_011361578.1:0-2579 GCF_000735185.1 Notothenia coriiceps
CTGAAGCATCTGGAGCTCAGGGTCGTCGCCTCGACTTCGATAAACATGAACCTGACGGGTGATTCCTCTATTCCAATCCACTATTTTAGAGGACAGGTCGCTGGGGGGGTCCAGACGACACTGAAGAGTCGCAGATCCTCCCTCTACCGCCTCGACAGGCTGAGAGGGAAGACATGCACGAGGTTGTCCTGGGTAAAAAAAAGAAGAAAGAAACCATGTTAAAAACAGACGCTCTCTATCCTTAGAAAACAAAAACTGCAGTAAAATTATACATCCATATTATCTTCCACATTCACTGAGATACATTTCCTGACCACATCATCACAAATATTCAGTTTCAAAATTACCTTTTAAATGTTTGTTTACAAAATTCCACTTTAGTTTTATGAGGAAAAAGTTATAAAATGTAACTAAGGGAGAGTAACCCGGAAATGTTTTTTCCCTTATAACTCAAATAATAATTAATTTCCTCACTTTTTGCCACTTTATTTTGTATTACAAATAAATACATGACATGTGAAGTCATGACATGGTGCTTTTCTAAAAAAGAACCATGTCATGACTGCTCATATAATGAACAGAGTGGATAACTGCCCCAAGTAATTATACAATAGTGTCTAACATCACTAAAGCTAATACAATATTGGTGATGCTTCCAAGTAAAGTTATTTTGTGATGTTGATTCAACTCTGATCATAATTGTGTTATTGTTGTATTGCAGCATTAACCGCTGATAATTTGTAGTTTAATGTAGTTGCTCGAGTACTGCATACAAGTATGATTTTGGGGTACTTGTACTTTACTCCATAACAAGCTACATCAGGCCATCTACTGGCACCTAAACCCAGGACAAATTTTCTGTGACTTATAGATACTTTCCTGAACACTCCACTACAATTAACAAACATGAGTAACTAGTTACATATTCAGATAATAAGCTTATACAAAACATAAAACTACTAATACAAATATAATTATAGGTTAAGATAATCAGCAGTTTATAAAGTAATTAAAGTAGCTCCACCTTTACCAAGCTAATAATAATAATAATAATAATAATAATAATACAGTAATTTAATGTATATGATTATAAAATTAGACATTACACACAATCTCATGTTGAAATCTATGTATGTTTAACAAACACGTCAACAAATACAATCTAAGATCAATACTTGACTGATTACATGTCACATCATTAAAATCAAAATCAGTAAAATAACTTAAGGTATTAAATAAATGTAGTGGAGTAAAAGTACAAAGTAGTACACAAAGTAAACACTAAATAACAAGTACCTATACATTGTAGTAAAGTACTTGAGTGAATGTACTTTACACCACTGCGTGTCATTACAAAATGCAACTATATCCATCATACCAAGTAAAAAAACAGAATGGATGCATTAGCATTACAGTCTCTCTGACCAACGTCAAAAACGTATATATATACAATATATGATCGATTCTTAAGTTCAACGTAGTACATTAAACATTTGAACAGAGCGCATACTGTCAATGTCAGGTTTATAACATCATAATAACACGTTTTAGGTACATAACAACACACCAATGCACGCGCTAGCGCAACCACCTACACCAGAGTTTACATGTAACTTTATAATTAGCTTACCCACGGCCACGACAAGGTGTAACAGAGTCGGGAGGAGAATGAGTATCTTCTCGATCATTATTAGATAAATACAGCGACCACTTAAAGTAAAAAGCGTACAAACAAGAACGTATCGCCGCTGAGCAGGTACTTCCGGGAATCGTGTGAATGAGGCGTGATATTTTCCCGCTAAGAATTTGAGAAACAAACCCTCTGGGAGAAATGGAAGTCTTCTTCTTCAAACAGCTTTTAGTTGCATACCGCCACCTACTGTACATGAGTGTGTATCATCATGTCAATCCATCTCAAATCATGGACGAATATATCTATGATCTAATCAAAAAATAAATACAAATAAAAACCTAAAATAAATAAAACAAAAACCCATGATCTATTCAAACCCAGTGGCGTAGCCAGGAATTATTGTGTGGGTAGGCCTGGAGAAATGTAGGTGGGCCAGGGGGAGACTTATTAAGCGTGGGGTCTGAGGTGAAACTTCATTAATGATTTTATTTATTTTTGAATGCACTAATTGAACATAAGCATAAACTAGCAGTGAAAACAAAAACATAGGCACGTCGGCCTCAGAATGTGTGTAAAACTGACAGGTTGTTTATCCTTGACAGTCGCACAGTGGGCACACACTGAGTGTTTTCCTATTCAGCAAATGTGTACACACTACACTGCAGACCTCAAGAAGAAATAAGACTTTCATTCACTCACTGCAAAACTTACTTTACTTACTAATTTACTCACGGTAAAAAAATGCACTCCCTATTCCATTGTCATGAAGGTGGAATCTAACTATATCCAGAATAAGTTTGATTGGATCCAGACTAGAAACATGTTTATTTCTGCTGTAAAGTTGGGCATTTTATATATATATATATATATATATATATATATATATATACATATACATATATATATATATATATATATATATACATATACATATATATATATACAC
>NW_011361579.1:0-4255 GCF_000735185.1 Notothenia coriiceps
AAAAGAATGGGAGATAAATATCCCAAAGTCTCCACATTTTATTATATTTTTAATGTGTTTCTGGTCCTCTTTCAGTTGAGACAGTGTAGATTCTACACTGTATCAACTGATCAGTGTTTCTCAAACTTTTTCATACCAAGGACCACTTAACCAATAAAAAAACACTCACGGACCAACTGACTCCACAAATATCCAAAAGAACATCGTTTTTTACAAATCGCCTGAAAATGGTACAAACAAGTGGCAAGATGTGTGAAGAAGGTGTTTATCTGGGATATATCATGCAATCGAAGCTCGCTCCATTGCGGAGATAACTTACATTTATTTATTTATTTATTTCAAATGTGAAATTTTACCAATATACTCACGGACCACTAGGGGGCGCTCACGGACCACCAGTAGTCCGCGGACCACACTTTGACAAGCACTGGAAGGATGTAGAACTCTTGTGTGAACATTGGATGAAGCCAGGTTCATATTCTTGTTTCATGTTGTTTTGCAAGGTTTGCACAGAGCGAAATATCTTTGTGTTGCACCACAAATCAGAAAATACTGCATTAAAAAAGTCATTTCCTGCATTTTTCTAATGATAAAGTGTGATATAAATAATGTACAGACTTTAAGATTGCTGTAGTTCACTAAACAGAGACATTAACGACATGTTTGGTGTTGAAAATGTCAGAAAAAGTGAAAGAATGGGAGATAAATATCCCCAAATCTCAAAATGGTATTATATTTTGTGTGTGTTTATGGTCCTCTTTCAGTTCAGACACTGTAGGTGAAGGATGCTTCAGGAAAAGACCAAACACTGGATGTATTTCAGTCGCCAACATGTGTTTTCGAGACACTGATACTAACTTGGAAATCCTGCAGGACTCAAATGCCTCGTCGCTGTTCATTTGGGAGTGATTGCCCATCAGCCCCGGGGGTGCAGAGGAAAGGCAGCATTACCCCCGGTCTGCACGTTGTTTCTCTTTCAGAGGAATGTTTGTATGATGGTGTTGCGTGAGACATAATTCAGCAGACGTTGCCACGTTTGCAGTCAGCCAAAGTAGTGTAAGTATGCTAACGGACAGAAAAAACACACGACCACTATCGCTCAGAGTTTGGCCTGGAGTAAGAGCCGTTTATTGTTTCTGCGCATGCTCATTAGCATCACCACGTTTCAGGCACATTATGATGATGTCATACACATGAACATAAACATGACTTTGACATTATACAAATATGCTCAACAGATGGGATCACAGACACGCTGCAAACGGTGTCCGCCAAAAGTCGAGTCCAGTGTCTATGGAGTGTCATTTTTATTTGCTATAGTTTGGGAAGATTGAAAATCGGTAGGAAAAGCCAGCTAAGTCGGTATAGGCGGTAGAAACATGTCAAAAGCGGTAGACTACCGCCCAAATCGGTAGGGTTGGCAGGTATGCACTTATAACGAGAGTCAATAGAGTGGTGCAGTGACAAGTCCTAAAACCCGGAAGTGAGTTAGCATTTTACCACTACCGGTTCCCTCGTCTCAGAGCCAATGGGATTTCTCCATAGGATTTAGGAAAATAGCTTGAAATAAGGTCTGTGTTTGACACAAATTTAAGAGATGGATCACGTTTTGTTCTACGACATTAAATCCATCAGCAGAAGAGTTTACGTGTCTGAAAAACGATGGTTGCTAACAAGTGGCTGAGAAGGACTACAGAAGCTGTCGAGGACGTTGTACGTCATTACGCCGAACACGTAAACACTCCTCTAAGTTTGTTTGCCCTGTTCTGCTTGAAAGTAAGTACCTGCCTCCTGCAAACTGTTAAAACAAACGCTTCAACTTGTACAATTTTGAATCTGTATTTTTTAATATGGATCTTAAGTTGGCGTGACGTTGAAGTCGTGCTGCTGTACTCGGCTGTAGTTCCTTTAGCATAACGTTAGCATTTTGCTTCTGGCGATTAGATTTATGATTAGAAAATGATAAAAGTAGGGTAGACGCGTGGAGATTATCCGGCTGAACAAAACATGCATTTATCCTATGGAGAAATCTCATAGCTTTTTTGTCGAGGGAACTTATGCGCAGCTTACTTCCGGGTAAATACGTCATCACTGCACCACTCTATGGGTAAAGATTGCTGCGCCCCAAGCAGGAAACATATCTTATCAGTAACTTTAGACATCGTAAAAAAAAAAGTTCAATATTTTATCGTAGATTATACATTTATCTGACACCAACTATATAATATGTGGCTTGTTCATAAAAAAAAAAAGGTACAAAAAAATAGGTTTCAATGACAATCTAGAATGTGGGAAGAGGTGGGGTGGCGCCCCTAGCGCCCCTATGGGCCTTCCGCCACTGACCAGGCCTCTCTCTTTATTTTCATGTATTTTGGGTATATACTATCAACAATATCACTTTATCCTGCAAGATTATCAATAACTCCCCATGTGATTCCTTTGGTTCTTTTCCCTTTTTTTTAAGGAAATCATGTTAGGTTCTGTTCAAAATATTGAAAGGGCATATTAGAAAAACATATGTAAGAAGTCGTAATTGTCATTTTTCATACAAAAAGCAATGGGATTTTTTCATGTGGCAAACAGATGTTTATGATACTTATAATAATTTAAACATAACTGCAATAGCCAGAAGTCAAACTAAAAAGCTAATATTAGGCTATAAATAAAGTTTGGTGGTCGCATTACTTTACGTCACCACCGCTAAGCTAAAGGCGGCTAATGCTTGGCATGATGACATTTAGTTTCTGTAGTCATCTTGTTAGCAACTGTCTTTTTTAAGACATGTAGAAGCTTCGGACATTCGCCGGTGGAGTATTTACTGATCTATTTAATTTCGTAGAAGAAAATGTGAAAATCTCATTAGCATGTTTTAGACCTCATTTCAGGCATCCAACCAAGTTCTCAAAAAGATATTGACTTTGAAAGAAGGGAACCCAGAAGTGCTGAAATGCCAACTAATTTCCTAGTTTATGACTCATTCCTGCAGCACTCTATGGCCGAATCCAGAGTTATTTTACCGCCTCCATTCATTTGACTGATGTGAGATGTCGGCCCTGACATAGTAGTTGCTGCGATCCATAGGATGGGGAAGATTCCTGGAAGATCTGGGAATTTCCGTTCTCGAGAGTCAGGTCATTTTGGCTTGGCATTTTTGACTGATCAACTTTCATAGGAATGAATGGGGACCTGCCTCCAATGCTTTGTCCAGTTCCTTTCATGCATCCATGGTAGCTCACAAGAACTGCAAATTGTGTGACATTAGTGAATCTGGCTGATCCCATGAAAAAGCGTTTTTACGTGACTAACTCGTGTGCGCACCTTTCTAATGAGAACGCCTAACTGAGCCTGTGAGACTGGTGCCTTAGTACATTTAGTCCTGGATATTTTTTTAATATATTTATTTACACAGATTATTCAGGCCTACAACATTCTCAAATAAAGCAGTAATATCTCACACACACCCACTGCCATTTCTATGGCAACAGTTGCTATAGTCAAATATCAAGTGAGCAAGCACACTGTGTTCAAGCAAACATACATACAGACCACCACCTACATTCACAAATACAAAGAGGCTTATCCTGCAGATCTGGATGAGAATGGCACCCCCCTATAACAGGGCCCATGGCCTGAGAGGCCCGTCTTCCTGAAGCACAGAGCAGGCCCCGTGTCAAATTAGGAAATGTTTTATGGGTTGGAGTGCAAAAACAGGCAATGACACATGATGAAGAAAGAGGAGGGAAGTGACAAAGACAGAGACAGGAAATGACTACTAAAATATACATGATATCATTTGGTGGAAATCTTCACTTAACTTTTGGTCGTAAACATACATTGTGTGGTTGGCAGGACCAGAAGTCAGTTAGATGCCAGCGCGTGATAGTCTTTTTTGTTGTTACACCTAATGATGAACATAATGCCAACTCACCCGCAGGTTGATCTCCTTCACCCTCTCTTGCCGCAGCTTCGACAGGTTGGTAACTCTGGACATTGTGACAGTCAGACAATCAAATATCCAATATTAACGTGTGTATGCGTCTCTATTTAATCCTCTAGATCCCTTCGAAAGAGAAAATCTAAAAAGTATTCCTCCCTCACTGGCCAACTGCAATGTGCTTCTGCTTCTAGTGAAGTGGCTGTTCCTGTGAGAAATCTGACTTCTGAATCATCACCGCCCCCTCACACACACACACACACACACACACACACACACACACACACACACACACACACACACACACACACACACACACAC
>NW_011361580.1:0-3227 GCF_000735185.1 Notothenia coriiceps
CATGCATCTTGTGTGTAGTGATCCAATATCGTTACCATAGCCTTCCCCTTTAACAGTTATTACGAGCCCTGGCTCAGCCTTACGGCCCGTCTACACTACAGGCATCGAAAAATCTTTCAAAGCTTCGCCCATTCACTTGAATGGGGTGACGTAGAAGATTTTTAATCTTCGTCGAACTGCATTGTGGGGAGCGGAGCATGGCTTTGCAAGCATCACGAGCATCTATCAACATCAAAAGTTGAACAATGTTCAACTTTTGAGGCTCGATGCTGGCATCAGCCAATCAAATCCGTTTATGCAAATCCCGCCAGTGCAAGCGCTAGCCAATCAAACTGCGTGCAAGCTGGGAGAGCCAGACCGCAGTTCATTTCCTCATATTCCAAACGAGAAATGACGGTAGCAAATCACCCGGTTCTTTACGACCAGAACTATTTACCGGGATACAAACCGGAGGAACCAGGCATGGAGGGAGGTGGCAGAGACAGTGGGCGAAACTGGTAGGTTTTTCTCCTGTTTGGAGAGTTTATATCCAGTTTACTTCGTTTTAACATTGCTATTGCTTTGTATGTCGGGGGCGGGAGATTCATGTGATTGGTTGTTGGTCGCGTTGCTCGCAAAAAATCGCCAAGCTTCAGACACGCCCAGCTTCAAGATTTTTCAAGATTTTTTTCATGCCTGTGTGTGGACGGGCCGTAAGGAATATGTAATTTTAAATTCAGATGAAAGTGTGTGGGACTCACAGGTCGTAGTGCTGGTTCCACTTGGGGTCGAGTGTGTTCCTCACTGTGTCCGTGGAGTGGCATTGCCCCGAGCCGTCCACAACGACCTTAGCAAAGGGATCAGGGAGGCCTGCAGCAGGAGGAGGAGGGACACAACCACACAGAGCTGAGACACAATCACCAAGAAGACACAACAGAAGACATGCAACAGGACACTGAATGACAAGATGGCAGACGCTGAGGTTTCTCCGCTGTGGGATCAGATTACTCACTGGTTACTTACACAATTTGTCTTGTACTTTGATTCCAAAATGAGATCCTTCGGAGACAAGAGTACAGTGGAGGGTGACTAAAAAATGCATTGGATTTGTTGCCAAGAAAGGGATAGTTCAGATTTTGAGGTTCTTATCCAATGTCAGTGTGTTTGTGTTTTGGAGAAAATGGAAAGGAGTACAAGCACAGAAGCTAAGAAATGTACTTGAGGACGGTGGTAGCAAAAAAACATGTAATTATCAGTTTGAGCGAATGCTATATTTAGGATATTTTCACCACTTTACTATGCATTTTTACAATATGTAATATGCTCTCTGCTCTCAGTAACGCAGGTCTACCTCTACCTCAACCAGTTAGTTTGTTCAGGTTGTTATTGTGTGAATTTGGTGAGTCTGAATTAACCGTTTAATACACAAAAGTAACACAAACAAACAAACTGTTGGAGGTTAACCAGCTATTCCTGTTTTTGTCAATGGAGTCTGGCACACATTTCGAGGGCATAGTGGGATATAATGTCTTCAGTTCCCGTCAGAAAGGGCTGTCTGACACCATAGGTGAACATATTCTAAATATAGCCTACATTTAGGCAAGGCAAGGCAAGTTTATTTATATAGCACCTTTCAACACAAGGCAATTCAAAGTGCTTTACAAAAATGAAAGCGGTAAGAAAATGGCATTTAAAATCAGTCATTAAAAAGAAAAGCTAATAAAATAAACATTAAAAGAAAAAATACATGGATCAAAGTTACAGTGCAGTTTAAGATGTGAATATATCAATTAAAAGCAGCGGCAAAAAGAAAAGTCTTCAGCCTGGATTTAAAAGTAGTCAGAGTTGCAGCGGACCTGCAGGTTTCTGGGAGTTTGCTCCAGATATTTGGAGCATTATAACTGAACGCTGCTTCTCCATGTTTAGTTCTGACTCTGGGGACAGAAAGCTGACCCGTCCCTGAAGACCTGAGAGATCTGGATGGTTCATCATTTAAACCAATATTGATATTTTGTATGGCTAAACTAAATGTGGTTGCCCCCCCTTTCACAGCAGTGCATTGCCTAGCTTCTAGGTTTGTACTCCAATCATCATCTACTGTATTTAATAAACCAACAAGGATAAGCACCTCATTCAAGCCCACTTTGAAACGCACAGAATATCCCTTTGAACCGGTGTGATTGGGAAAAAACACCACATGATTATTCACAACACACAGAACAATCAGGTTCAAATGAGGTGAGGCGATATACAGCGGTGCAGAGATGGCAACCTGGAAGTTAGCGTCTCCCTGGTTCCCTCTCGAAGAGCCAATGGGATTCCTCCATGTGATTTTGGAATATTGCAAAAAATAATCTTTGTGGCAAACAAAAACAAACAAACAAACAAACAAACGTTGATCTAATCCAGGGGGGTCCAAACCTTTTTCACAGAGGGCCACATACAGAAAAATATACAAAGGGCTGGGCCGCTCACTAGAAGTATATCGCCTCATAAGTTCAGTTATAAGTTAGCAGAATAAATCAAATGTAGGTACATGGTGCTTCTGAGTGTTGGCAGCTCATCCCTTCCAACAGAAGATTGATTATAGTAAGGAGAAATATGAAGGGTGTATTTCAAGCTTGTTGTGTAAATAAGTTATTGGGCTTTTTTCTTATCAACGATGATATACTAGAAAATGTTTCCAACTCTAATTGACTGAATTTATTTGAAAAGTGGGCTCATTAACACATGAAGTTAAGAAGTACAATATAAGACAAGCACAACTTTCATTTGTTGGCCTTATTTTATTTCATTATACTTTTTGAATTTTATGAGGGCCGCATTTGGCCCCCGGGCCGTAGTTTGGACACCCCTGGTCTAATCTCTTGTGTTAGCCACAGACCTTATTTCAGGATAATATTCCAAAGACACATTCAGAAATCTTCCAGATGAGAGAACAGGTGGTAACCGTGGTAACATGCTGACTCATTTCAGGGCTGAAGACTCATTCTTGCACCGCTCTATTTAAATCAGTTATGCGGTTAGTTGTAACAGAATGACCACACACACACACACACACACACACACACACACACACACACACACACACACACACACACACACACACACACTAGGGGTGCTCAATTAATCGTATTTTAATCATATTTTAATCGTATTTTAATCGCGATTACAATTATGGCTTGCAACGATTACGAAAACAACGAAAATGAAATAAAAAAAAAAATTTTTTTTTTTTTTTTTTTTTT
>NW_011361582.1:0-4058 GCF_000735185.1 Notothenia coriiceps
AATGAGAATAAACGGGGGGGGGGATTGTAGACGTTTGTTTACAAGCTAACAGTGGGTCAGGTTGAGTCTTCCTTTCTCCGTCTGTTTACACCTGTGTTGTTTCTGAAGTCTCTGGGGTCTTTTCAAAAGGTAGTCGGCTCATTTGAACATGTCGATTTCTTTGTGTTTTTGCTCGACTGTAATCCGGAGTCTCCGAGGATCTTTGGTGCTTTTGTTCACGGCTTTCCCGCACGTTAATGCCATTTGTAAAAAAGGAGGATCAGCTTCTTTGCAACAAGACAGATGTTCATGCTTTCAGATGGTCTACGTCAGCGCTCTGTTGTGCAGAGGAGAACAACCTCAGGTGAATAAAGGTGTAGCATCACAGCAGCAGATTGTCTCTTTTTATTTTACAATGTTCCCGTCACACGAGGCTTTCTGTTTCCCCCGTAAGCTTAGTTAGCTAGATTTATTGCTTCTGGTGAAGTACAAACGTTCCAGTTGCCTGCACACACTTCTGCACCCGCTGTAAGAAACTGTACTTTTCGTCTGAATCTGACGTGAGATTCAATCACCTCTTAACATTTTAGGAATCAAAATTATACTTTTAAACAACACAGTGGAATGATTGGATTATTTGTCATGATGAGAAACCTGGGAGTCGCTGCGTTGGCAAGTCGTTTCCTCGAGTAGAAAGACTTAACGATGGTTTGAAGGACTTCTTTCTGCAGAGGAGTTGCATAATCATTCGCTTAATACACACACAAATAATCAGAGCTGAATTACTGCTCAGGCCAAAAAAAGAAACCCACGGAGGGTTCGACGTCAAAGTCAGATGTTTTTTGGACCTCATTACACATGAAATCACACACAGTGAGAAGAGGAATCACTACAGGAACAAATCAACCAGGTCTCCAGTTACATTCGCTTGGAAAGACAAAACGATAAAGAATATTAGCAAATATCCGACAGAGGCTCCTTGTGCAAGTGTTCCCGCCCTGAAGGAACCACGGAGACGATGTAAACAGGTTTTGGGGAGGCAGCTTTGAAACAAAAAGAGTTGTGTACATGTGGCGTTTGAACCCCGTTAGAGGAGTAAGGCCTCGTCGTTAGACTTGCAGAAATGTTACAGGGAAACAACCAGAGGGTCCGGTTAGCAGCTTCCTAGAGAGAACCAGGACATGCTCCATGATGGAAACGGAGAGTAAGTGTCCCAAACACAAAGAAACTGCTGGAAGCTAACCTGCATATGATGGGCAATTAGCACAAGCTGCATTCATTAGCATTATACAGTAGCTTGTGTTGACAATAGTTCAGAATTGTTTGGCAGATTTGGACAATTTTGAAGTGGTTTTGGAGGTGATTGAGGAAGCTGAATGCATATCGTTACTTTCTGTGGATTAGGATTCATTTGGGGTTGAATTTGAAGATTTAGGGGACTGGGTCATCTGGATTGCACGGATTTATTAGTAAGAGTTGTCCACAGTAGAGATCATAATGTTCATCTTGTGCTCTCTGTATCCAATGGTCGAAACACTTCTCATGGTGGTCAAAATCAGAGAACAAGTATGGCCGCCTCCTCGTTAAAACTGACATTTATCGTCCTGGAAACGTCAGAGATGGATTCAGCGTCCCCAAAACCGCTTTATACATTATCGTCCACATAGGATAAGTTGCTTTAATTAGCATTCATTAGCATTATAGCCTAATTGTGTAAATGTCCCAACATATGCAGGTTAGCATCCGGCAGTTTCTATGTTCTGGGGACCCTTACTCTACAAACTAACGAGACTTCCAGGTTCACTAAAGCTGGACATCAGACTCTCAGAGGTGATGATCAATGGGATGTTTCTGCATAGGGTTCAATGCAAAAGCTTCCCTTGTTAGGAACACAAAGAAAAGAAACAACCCCCCTCCTGTGTTAGGCAGCTGGGGACCCTTACTCTACATTTCTAACATAACACTTCCAAGTTCACTAAAGCTGGGAAGAGTCGATGACTAATGGGATGTTTCTGCATAGGTTTCAACGCCAAGCTTCCCTTGTTAGGAACAGAACACCAGCACAAAGAACAGACCTGTGTTAGGTAGCTGGTGTATCTGTCCCTTTGTTTGCATTCTCAATAAAGCCCAAAACCACTTCAAAACTGTCCACCTATTACTGTCTGCATGGGCTATTAATGCTAATTAACGCAACATATCGTAAGTGTTAGCATCCAGTAGTTTCTATGTGCTGGGGATCCTTGCTCTAACTTTCTTACAACAGTTCCAGGTTCACTAAAGCTGGATAGCTCATGGGCTATAACTCTAATTAACTCTAATTAACTCTAATTAACGCAGCGTATCCCAATGGTGTAAATGTCCCAACGTATGCAGGTTAGCATCCGGCCGTTTCTACTCTACCTTTCTAAAATAAAACGTCGGGGTATTCATCTCCAGGTTCACTAAAGCTGGACATCAGACTATCAGAGGTGATGACTAATGGGATGTTTCTGCATGGGGTTCAATGCAAAGCTTCCCTTGTTAGGAACAGTAACACCCAGGCACAAAAAAACAACCAACCCCCCCCCCCGTGTTAGGGAGCTGGTGCATTTGTCCCTTTGTGTTCCTCCATTATTTGAACATGCTCTGCATCATGGCGGTGGCGTACGTCGGTCTCGCCTGCCGGCTCTCGATGGCGCTGCGGAGGTACGTCACCCCCCCACAGCGCTCCCAAATCTCCTCAAACTGCCGGGGCAGGATCTCTGCGCCTCGCTTCCTGGAGAGGCCGGTCTCCTCCAGACTCAACTCACACATCTCCATGTCGTCTTTACCTGAAGAAGAAGAAGACACGAGTTAGTGACGGATCAGAAAGGAGGGTTTAACTTCAGCTGGCTCTTAGCACGTTCACGTGAACACATGCAATACTTACTCAGTCATCTTTAAGCATTCTCTAACATGCTATATGACATGTGACATACTATGACTATTACAAAGTACTGTACTTAAGTAATACAGGGCTTTTACTGTAACAGAGTATTCCTACAATCTGAGTACTTCTACTTTAATTGCCAGACCTGAGTACTTCTCCCCCGTCTGCTTTCTAAATACTCTGTATAATAGTACTTGTGCAGTTCCCCTACCTGCCACCAGGACGACGGGGTGTTTGTCCCTTAATAAATACTTTATATATATATACTTGTACTCCTGTAGTTCTGGTACCTCTTCTTTCTAAATACTTTGTTTATAAATATATATATATATATATATATTAGTACTGGTGCAGTTCCCCTACCTGCCACCAGGACGACGGGGTGTTTTTCGGGGTGCAGCTCCATCTGCCTGGCGATCCACGGCCCGTCGAAGTGAGCGTACCACCAGCCCTTCTTGGTGTTCTGGGGGTCTGAGTAGGTGTCCCCCGGGCGGATGAAGGGGATCCTGAAGTACCTCTGCTGCCGGTTCAATGCCACCTCCAGCTGCCGCGCGGGGAGGGCGGGGGCCGGGTTCTGCTGGGCTGGAGGGATAACAGACGTAGGCTAGTGTGACTGGACCTTCCTAACTTTCGTTATTCTGATTCAGCAAAGGTCCAGTACACTGGAGGTATTAGTGAGCAGGTAGTTTGTTTATTAGTTTAATCAATCCTTATATAAATCCTCAATGAATTTTTTATCCGCGTTATGTGATTTGTTGATCCTCCGAACACAGGACACAGGGATACGTCGTCACATCAAGAAACTGGGTCGTTATAATCTAAAGACTCACTGAAATCCCGACGTATCTCTAGTGTACTCTGGGGGTTGTCACCTTCGCCATAACTTTTTCGATTACAGGTAGTTGTATGAAATTAATTTTTATTTTATTAATCTTCACGTTTTGACGTTATTTTCTGCTCACACGAGATACGTCGTCGTCACATCAAGAAACTGGTCGGTAAATAAAACTCACTAATCACTGGTCACTAGTCCAGGGGTGTACTGACCTTCCATAACTTCTTATTCGATTTAACAGTAGTTGTTGTTCTTGCGAAAGGGGACACGTAAGCTGGTGAGGAGGGGCAGTGGGAACGAATTTGTACAAGGAGGAGGAGGAGAGGAGTGAGAAAT
>NW_011361582.1:8068-10774 GCF_000735185.1 Notothenia coriiceps
CACACACACACACACACACACACACCCACACACACACACGACCACACACACACACACACACACACACACACACCACTGCAGGGCAGAGAAACTATGTATCTCGTTAAGGTTCGGCGTGGAGCCTAATGCACGCTAAGTGTTGAGCTAACGTCACCTCGAATAAAACACTCTGCAGGAAAATAAACAAATAAATAAATAAATAACACGTTGAATTTATTCAGCGCTAAAAGAAAAAAGCAGAAGGTGTGACTTTTATCACATCAGTATTTCAGCTCGTCCTCTGTCTGGGAGGTTCTGTGTGTGTGTGTGTGTGTGTGTGTGTGCGTGTGCGTGTGCGTGTGCGTGTGTGCGTGTGTGTGTGTCTGAGTGTGTGTGTGCGTGTGCGTGCGTGTGTGTCTGTGTCTGTGTGCGTGTGTGTGTGTGTGTCTGAGTGTGTGTGTGTGTGTGTGTGTGTGTGTGTCTGTGTGTGTGTGTGTGTGTGTGTGTGTGTGCGTGTGTGTGTGTGTGTGTGTGTGTAAAAGTATAAGGATCAATACAAAGTGGTTGATTCTCTGAAACCTGAAAACGCTCCAAAATGTCTTAATTTCAACCTAAATTCATGTCCGATCCTAATCTTATTGTTTTGCCTGTTCTGCACAACACTAAGCATCAAAGCTACCTACCGTCCATTTTCCAATAACGATACGGCACATATTTTAATATTTAAGAACTTGGCAATAGTTTACCTACGTCCTAGATCCAGTGTGTTTATGTACGCATCACCAATCATTTTGACACCAGGTCAAATCCCTCGGACGTGTCGACCCACCTGGAGAGGAACCTGATCCTGATTCATATAATAAATGAATTCACATATTTCCGAGGAGCCCCAGAAAACACTCACCACAGGAGGTGTTGATGGAGTCCCGCAGCTCGGCGTATTTCCACTTGCTCAGCTCGTACTTCTTCGCTCCGGCTGCAGCTTTAGTGGCCTGAACCTGTGGACCTCTGGGAGACAAAGACACAAGATGGACGCAGGAAGTGAGCGTCAAAGAGCAGGAAGTGAGCGTCAAAGAGCAGGAAGTGAGCGTCAAAGAGCAGGAAGTGAGCCACACAGAGCAGGAAGTGAGCCACACAGAGCAGGAAGCAGGAAGTGGAAGAGGACTGGAGTTATGTGCATATAGAAGAGGATTGATGGGTGGAGCTTACAGAGCGGGAAACAGGTCTTTGATATTATAAAAAAGTGAGATTTGGATTTGGATGTTTGGACACCTACTGACTCAATAAATGCAATTCATCGGCATTTATTTCCCAATTGCATGACCACGTAAGGCTCAAATCAGTCATGTGTTGTTAAGAAAAGAGTTTTTATATAATGGTTGTTTTTTAAATGACATGGTTCCTGCAGAACGTTGAAACCTACTGACTCAACTAAATGCAATAAACCCGTTATATTTTCCATGTTGTATCAAAGTTTCTGACCACGACAGGCTAGTGTGTCAAGGCAAGCTAAAGGAACCTAAACCACCATCATTAGTTTTATATGTAATGATGTGTTTGTTATTAAAACCCCTGTTTTCTGCAGGAGCTGGAATCCTCCTGACTCGAGGAAATGCAATTACATTTCATTTTATTCCAAATGTTTCTACTTTTAAAAACAATATCTTTACCACGAGACGCTTAAATCAGACATGTTTTGTTGAAAAAGTCTAAAAAATTACCTGATTCTTCTTTTATTAAGAGTTTTAATCAAAAGAATATGGGTATGATATAAGTCCCAGTGTGTTCTGCAGAAGAAACCTACTGACTCCACAAAGGCAATCAATTCTGTTATATTGTTCCGTTTCTAAACAATATTTCGACCAAAACCGTCTCAAATAATCTGTGTTTTCGTAAAGTGAGCTATAAAAACGACCTGAATCCACTTTTCAGTGAAATCCACCCGGCTGAGAGCCTTCAAACCAGAGCAACAGCAACAAGAGAGTTAAAATACACACATCAGTGTTTTAGGATCTTTTCAGAAGCAGAGAGCGAGGAGGAGAGAGAAAGAAAAGGAGGCGGGACTTAGCTGCTTTCCTCTAATCCTATTGGCTGGCTCTGGATCTTCACGATTAAGCAGAGATGGGAGAAATACTCAGATCTTGTACTTGAGTAAAAGTAGAAGTACTCAGATCTTGTACTTGAGTAAAAGTAGAAGTACTCAGATCTAGTACTTGAGTAAAAGTAGAAGTACTCAGATCTGGTACTTGAGTAAAAGTAGAAGTACTCAGATCTGGTACTTGAGTAAAAGTAGAAGTACTCAGATCTGGTACTTGAGTAAAAGTAGAAGTACTCAGATCTAGTACTTGAGTAAAAGTAGAAGTACTCAGATCTTGTACTTGAGTAAAAGTAGAAGTACTCAGATCTTGTACTTGAGTAAAAGTAGAAGTACTCAGATCTATACTTGAGTAAAAGTAGAAGTACTCAGATCTTGTACTTGAGTAAAAGTAGAAGTACTCAGATCTTGTACTTGAGTAAAAGTAGAAGTACTCAGATCTTGTACTTGAGTAAAAGTAGAAGTACTCAGATCTTGTACTTGAGTAAAAGTAGAAGTACTCAGATCTTGTACTTGAGTAAAAGTAGAAGTACTCAGATCTTGTACTTGAGTAAAAGTAGAAGTATCAGACTGTACTTGAGTAAAAGTAGAAGTCCGTGACTACTTGAGTTAGTAACTCAGATCTAGTACTT